>NC_137925.1:15754624-15759624 GCF_963457725.1 Sprattus sprattus
ACTCCGTGGGAGAGGAGGAGAGGAGGAGAGAGTATTTTGGGGGTACACTGCTCTAACTCTATGGGAGAGGAGGAGAGGAGGAGAGAGTATTGTGGGGGTACACTGCTCTGACTCCCTGGGAGAGGAGGAGATAGTATTGTGGGGGTACACTGCTCTAACTCCGTGGGAGAGGAGGGCACTCACCCATCTGAACTATCAGAGAACGCCCAGACGCACTGATTGCAAGGATGGCCACTGAGCATTGGTAGCTAAATGATCCATGTATGCCTGACTGGTTTGATGATCTGCTAATGCTGTACTGCCACTGTGCTACAAACAGCCTCAATCTACCCCAAGAGCTGCTGGGATATAAACATACTTTAGACTTTAGTGTATTAACTTCAAAGAAACACAGTCCCCTAACACACAACAAGCCTGGGCAGAAACAACTCCCCAGAGACACAAATACATACACAAACACACACAAAGAAACTAATGATTTTCTTGCTGTTTTTCCTTTTTTTTAACTGATTCCTCAAAACACAAATTCTGGCAACATTCAGAAACCCTCAGCTCTGCCTCTAGCTCTTTTCTTCTCTCTCTCTCTCACACACACACACACACACACACACACACACACACACACACACACACACAACACTCCTGGAAGACTGCCCAAGCAGCCTAAGGTGTTAGTTGGTTTCTATTATGGCACTGGACAGGAAACAAACACACAGACACACACAGACACACACACCTCAAAAGCAGGGACACACACAACGGACACAAGAGAGGAGCACTGGAGAGAACAATGGAGCCTAGCGTAATCCTGTACGGAGAGTTCCAGAACTGCATTTGAAGTCTGGGAGGATTCTGCTGTTGCCAGGGCAATGCGACTTCAGAGAGAGGCTGAGGGTGTGGACTCGAGAGATCACAATGAGATCAATGCAGGCCACACAGAGATACAACACCACTCACACACACACACACACACACACACACACACACACACACACACACACACACACACACACACACACACACAGCATCATAGGAAAAAAACATAGACCAACCTAACTGAGCTCATCTTGTTGTGAGTGTCAATGTAAGTTATGGGAATTTATTCTGGGAGTTCCACTGATGATGAAACCGATAAAAACAGAACCTAAACACAGAGGCTCCAGAAGACAACATGAACGTGCTGTTATCTCTTCACTTAGCCATCCTGATGTCCTGCAGTGACGTGCCTCATCATATGGATGTCTGTGGTTCTCAACACTCGAGGTAGAACATCAGGAATGAACACATTCCACCACATGTTTGTCATTCCTCACAGGAGTTAGGTTTCATCTGCCATGAGACCATGTGATAGCATGTGGTCTACTCTCACTGTACACACACACACACACACACACACACACACACACACACACACACACACACACACACACACACACAAAATGCCCTTTGGCCAGGGTGACCGCACCTATGCCCACCCACCCACACACGCACGCACACACACAGGAACACATAAAAACACACACACACATAGCAAACATATCTAGCCTATAGCCGAGTTTCGGCACAGTAGCTGAACAGAATAGACACACACTGTAGGTACACACACCCACCTGCTAACGCCAGAGATGGGGACTCGAGTCACACTTAAGCCGCACACACAGTGACTTGACATGACTTGACTTGAACTTTGGGACTTGTGAACAATCTTTTATTCTATTTATTCATTGAGGTGTTTAACATGCACCCAGCGGACTGAATATAACAAGCACCCCTCTCCCTCTGTGTGAGGAGAAAGGAGGGGCCAAGGTTACTGAAGTGCAGTCTTTCAGTCTGTGCGAAGGCCGTGATAGGTTCTGTGTGCGTGTGTGTGTTTGTGTGTGTGTGTGTGTGTGTGTGTGTGTGTGTGACACATGCTAACCTGAGTGTATCCTGAGGTGACTCAAAAGAAAGGGGGGGAAACAACATGTTCTTGGGGAAACATCTGCTGACATGGGAGTAATGTCCCAATGTGACCTGGGTTAATTATAAATCTACAATCTTTTCTAAAAGGGATATCTGATTTACAGTAAAAGGAGGTATTTTGACAAGAGGTGATAACTAATCTGGTTAAGAGGGTCGGAGTTATGTGAGGGATGTAACCAATTATAATAGAGATGTTAAAGAAAATGTAATCAATGTATATGAATAACAATAATACACTTATGATCCCTTAAGACTCGGTGTGAGTCAGCTTCAAGAAAACTAACCAGAGTGGAATTACTGTGACAGTTATTATTATTACCTAACAAATCTGGTTAAGAGGGTTACAGTTATGTGAGAGATACTAAACTGATACGTTTGAAGGTTTGGGTGCTCTATTTACTGCTGAATTGATGCACTGTGATGGTGTGTGTTCTCCCCTTACTGATATAAATCAAAGAATCCCTCTGTCCTGAGAAAACTTCCACCTGATCTCTCTCACTCTCACTCTCTATACATCTCTCCCTCTCTCTCTCTATATACAGTGGGGAAAATAAGTATTTGAACCCCTACCGATTTTGCAGGTCTGGCCACTTGCAAAGAAATGTGCGCTCTAGAATTGTATTGGTAGGTGTATTTTAACAGTGAGAAACAGAATATCAACAAAAAAAATCAGAAAACTGCATTTTATAACATTTATGACTTTATTTGCATTTGATGCAAAAAAGAAGTATTTGAACCCCCAAGCAAACAGCAAGAATTCTGGCTCAAAATGACCAGTTATGTACCCAAGAAGCACACAGATTAGTCCTCATTAGGTCTAACAAGGTACACCTGATCTCAACTGGAGACGTTGATAAAAGAAACCTGTTCAAAGAATCATACTTCACACCTTCAACCTCACCACCATGGGCAAGCCCAAAGAGTTGTCCAGGGACGTCAGAGATAAGATTGTGGACCTGCACAAGGCTGGAATGGGCTACAAAACCATTGGCAAGAATCTTGGTGAGAAGCAGACAACTATTGGTGCGATTATTCGTAAATGGAAGCAACCCCAAACAAATGTTAATCGCTCTAGGTCTGGGGCTCCATGCAAAATATCCCCTCGTGCGGTATCAGTGATCATTCGAAAGGTGCAGAATAACCCCAGAACTGCACAGGGGGAGCTTGTGAATGATCTCAAGGCAGCTGGGACCACAGTCACCAAGAAAACCATTGGCAACACACCACGCCGTAATTTTTTGAAGTACTGCAGAACTCGCAAGGTCCCCCCGCTCAAGGAAGCGCATGTACAGGGCCATCTGAAGTTTGCCATTGCACACTTGAATGATTCTAAGGAGGATTGGGAGACAGAATGTGGTCAGATGATACCAAAATCAAGCTCTTTGGCATCAACTGGACTTGCCGTGTTTGACAGGGGGGGGAATGCTGAATATGACCCCAAGAGTACATCATACCCACCATCAAGCATGGAGGTGGAAACATTATGCTTTGGGGCTGTTTCTCTGCCAAGGGTACAGGACGACTCCACCGCATCAAGGGGACTATGGATGGGGCTATGTAACGTGGAATATTGGGCTTGAACCTCATTCCCTCATTCCCTCCCATTGAAAACGCAACCTTAAAGATTTGGAGATAATCTGCAAAGAGGAGTGGACCAAAATCCCTCCTGAGATGTGTGTAAACCTGGTGACCAACTACAAGAAACGTCTGACGTCTGTGCTTGTCAACAAGGGCTATTCCACCAAGTACTAAGTCATTTTTGTCAGTCAGTTTTGCTAGGGGTTCAAATACTTATTTTTTGCATCAAATAAAGTCATAAATGTTATAAAATGCATTTCTCTGGATTTTTTTGTTGATACTCTGTTTCTCACTGTTAATATACACCTACCATTCCAATTATAGATCACACATTTCTTTGCAAGTGGCCAAACTTGTAAAATCACCAGGGGTTCAAATACTTATTTTCCCCACTGTATATATAAACACATCTCCCTCTCCCTCTCTCGCCATCTCCCTCTCTCCCTCTCCCTCTCCCTCTCCGAGGTAGGCACAGCTCCCACACACACACACACACACACACACACACACACACACACACACACACAGACACACACACAGTTCCAATTTGTAATTCATGAACTCTCCTCAGAAAAAGCTTCAAAGTCAAACTGTGTGAAAAGCCTGGAAATGTTCCCCTTGGTTCTCATGGAACCTCATCAGTCAGAGCAGTGCTGAAGGCTTCCCTAGAACAGCACTTCACACTATACTCCCAGTCGCCAGGGATAGATGACTAACCGACTGACTGATTGATTGATCAATGATTGATTGATTGGTTTTCCCTCTACCTACACACTCAGCTTAAAGCCTACAACCCAGACAAACAAGCACACTTAAAAGATAATGGGCCCTAGATCTTCAGAGCAGGAACGGCAGCAAATGCACACTGTTGCATTAAGAAGAGAGAGAGGCACAGGTGTGGTCAAAGGCACTTAGTGGACTGAGCCAGGTCCAAATGTATTAGTGAAAGGTTTGCTTAAATCACCGCAGGGAATCAGGACAGTGTTTGCCGGGAGCGCCCTTACCAGGGATAAAACACAGTGCTTCGTCTGTTGTTCAGAACAATTACATTCGCTGACACATAAATGTAGCTTGTCAGACATTAAGTCTTAAATTGCCCAAGCCACATCCGTTTGAACTGACAGCTGCATTGCTAATCAGGGTGGGGTTTTGAGCCTAGTCATAGTTTCGCTGACTGAAACTTCATGACGTGCTATTTTTGTCAAGAGCAATATAGCTTATCCCATAAATGCATCCCTTCTGGATAATTTATTTAGGCCTAGCTCGTAAAAAATGTATTAATTTGCATGACTTGATAATGGCGACTGTATGTTTCAGGCGGTTCAGGCCCTGGGGTAGGTAAAGCACATTGAAACAATTGTATTGTTTGGGCGCTGTATAAATAAAATGATTAACTGCACTAACCCATAACACAGGATGTTCCTGCTTCCTTATAGTACAAAAATAAGTATTTCTCCTCC
>NC_137925.1:15764624-15887124 GCF_963457725.1 Sprattus sprattus
TGTGTGTGTGTGTGTGTGTGTGTGTGTGTGTGTGTGTGCGTGCGTGCATGGGGATGAGGTTTTAGCGATGAATCAGGGAACATAGTCCGGAACAGCTGAACCATCCATTTTTCTTTTTTGAAATTGTGAATATTTTCAATATTATTTTCTCTAGATTGTTATGTGTTTTATGTGTGTCAGATGTACAGTATGTCCAATGAAATACATTCACTACTCTCTTAGACCTTCAACCTAACCTATAATAAAGCACCACAGCATCTTCGATATGACCGTGTCACTCACTAGAGCAACCATGTAGGCTTAACATAAGCAAATGTATTTCTCTGCGCATCATTTTATCAGAACCTCTCAATTCCGTGTATTTAAAACGGTGAACGCTTTTACTCGCCTACTGAACTCCAGGCCACGTTATCTCACACATCACATTTATTTCTTTTCTGAATGTTTTGCATAAACTCTGACTGTGCTGCAAAAGTTTGTATTAGTTATTAGTTCCTGATTGGTTTGTTCTGTTAGTTTTGTTTCAGCGTGATAGATAAGAAAGATAGAAAGATAGAACTACAACATGAAACAAATATACCATGGGAGGGAGGCTGCTACTACTAGGCTAATTCAAACATGAAAGGAAGTACACTACTTCTATTACAAACTTTGCCATCTAATATTTTTTTCCAAACACAAATTGGGAAAATCTCTCTCTCGCTCTCTCTGGTTTGGCCCACATGCAGTTGGGATGACCCTGTTGACAGAGATCACCGATCTTGTCCACTTCTGCTCCCCCTCTCTCTCCATCTCTCTTTTCCTCTCATCCTCTTTCACATAAAGTGCACAGCCTCATATTATTCATCAGTCTGCACTCAGGATTAGAGGGGGTGTGTGTGTGTGTGTGTGTGTGTGTGTGTGTGTGTGTGCGTGGGTGCGTGCGTGCGTGCATGAGGGAGTGAGCATGTAGGTAGGTGTGTATGTGAGTATATGTGAGTATATCTGAGTGTGTGTGTGTGTAGGTGTGTATGAGCAAGCATGTAGGAAGATGTATATCTGAGTATATCTGAGTGTGTGTAGATGTGTGTGAGCAAGCATGTAGGTAGATGTGAGTGTGAATGTAAGTGTTAGGGTGAGGGTGAGGGTGAGGGTGAGGGTGAGGGTGAGGGTGAGGGTGAGGGTGAGGGTGAGGGTGAGGGTGAGGGTGTCTGCATCTGTGTCTGTGTCTGTGTAACATTAGAATGATGCAGTGGGAGAAGCTGGCGAGACCAGAACTGTTTGTCTCCACAAAAAATAAAAAATAGCCAAACACACACACACACACACACACACACAGACACACACACACGAGCCACCCATATCTACAGCGCTCTTTTATGCGAGCAGGATGGCAGCCAATTCCGTGTGTTATCCACTAAAAGAAGAATACAAAAACAATAAAGTCTCTGTGGCATCCTAGCAGCCGATAGATGAAACAAAGCGAGATACACCACCAAACACTACGGGGAGGAACTACAGTCATACTAAAAAAAACATTACCAGAGGAATACAAAATGAAATGATAGGATATCTTAGAAAAGAATGCTAAAGTTATAGAACGATGCAACTAAAAGTGATGTAGGCGCACAGCATGGAGACACATCTAAGACAACCTAAACTTCCTCTTACTCTAAACTGTGCGTCATGTGGACGAAAGGCTCAAACGAGAAAAAAAAAAATAGTTTTCGCAAAAACGTAGTTCTAGTTGTCCTGTGGACGGCCACTTAATTACTCCTTTATCACCTTATCTGTCTGGTATGCTGGCTCAACAGATCATCCTTTGATTCACTGCACTGATTCTCCTTTAACTTCTCTTCCTTTGTAACAGTCAGTGGAACGGAGATTAATTAAATGAAACCGTATTGAGCGTGTGCTGAAGGCTTTGAAAGAGCAAGTGTTGGTCTCGTATTGAGCTTCGCTTGAACTTCTCCTGAGCTTATTATTAATCAGATAAAGATCCGTGCGAACACATTCACTCAGGTGTTTACAAAGAGAATCAATTTTGCACACCACCTGGGCTGGGCTGGGCTGGGCTGGACTGACACACACACACACACACACACACACACACACACACACACACACACACACACACACACACACACAAGCACACACACACACACACACACACACACACACACACACACTATTCACTAGTACAGACCCAAAATGATGACACTCCACACACACTGGTGTATGCATGCACAAGGGCTACAACCACTAATCGACTAAAACAATCCTTTCCAGCTAATGTAATAGTCGATCAGTTGGTTACGTCATTAAGTACATTACTGCACACATTAACTAGCTCATTTAACATAGACACAAAGGTTCTTCCAAGGTATAGGGTGGAGTGGCTAGAGTAGCCAACATCACTTTGCTGTAATGAGAGACAAATCCTAAAAATCTAAAAATGACAGGTAATATCAGCGTGATCGAGTATTTAAATATAGGAGTATTCATCCAAATCCTGGACATTGCTCAGAGGGTCATCAGCTACATTGCAATAATGCACGGTTCACCAGCACAGGTGCACATCTGCTGTACACAGGCATTTGAAAAGGAAACGGCTCTGCGGAAGGAGACTTAGCAAACTTTAGTTCAAAACCAATTTAAGTACGATTAGCAACGCAATTACCTGCCACTGCTTGCATGACATTCTGAAAGATTCAACCTAAGTTGCCGTTTCCATATGAACAACTCTAACCAATTCACTATCTATGATGGTGTAAATAGCCTGAACTTTCATGTTGTGAAAAAACAGGAAAGCTGCTTTCTCTACTTATTATGCCAAGTCTTGAGCAATGCTAAAGGCATTGCGTGGATAATTAGGAAAGCAGGCACAAGAAGAAGGAATGTAAATGTTGTAATCATGAACCCAGGAGATTATGCTATTCAAACGCAACTTGTGCAATTTGATCGGGCAGTGTGATGTAAGTGATGTAAATGTGATTCTGAGACGTTCATGATGCTTACTGAAGTGATGTAAATGTGATACTAAAAAGTTCATCAAATGTTGATGTTCATTAGATGTTCATTAATTGTTGCATCAAACCATACAGCTGTTTGTTTAACTTTTCTTAAATGAATAAAGCATCGATAGTGCATAAGCCTTGAAATATATGAATGACATAGGAAATGATTTTGAAACCATTCAACTTATTCATTAATACAAATAATCAACAGAACCCTCGATTATCAAAACAAGCATTTTCTGCTGCACAGAGTCCCCATCACACACAAGCTGGCAGACAGACAGACAGACACACACACACAGACACACAGACACACACACACAGACACACAGACACACACACAGATATCCAGCTTAATATAAATAGGTAGAGAGAGTCTCTTCCAACTGTGTGTGCACGGGCAAGTTGCTTCGTTAGCTGGCAGGCACCCTGGTGTGAAAATAGCCGTGCAGCTGTGCCACGTGGGCGCCTACCCAGCAGAGCGGAGCGGGCAATGCGGGCATCACAGGTGCAGAGACGTCAACACACACACACACGCACACACGCACGCACGCACACACGCACACACGCACACTCACACACACAGATAAACACCATAGGTGCTGTCCAGGTGCAAAATAGCTGAGCGGACAAGAGGTCCTCCTGCACTAACTTCAGAGGACTGTCCTCTCCTCATCTCATCTCATCTCATCTCATCTTCTACCAGCTGGCCCAGAAAAGGGCAGAGCAACTGAGCAGGATGGGGAGATACTGTCCCCCTCCAAGGACACTGGCAAACAGGGAGGCCGTTGAAACAAACCGGAGAAAACCCTTAAGGCTGATTTATGGTCAGAGACGTAAGCGCAAGAGGCCGCGCAAGCCCCTTACGCGACCCTTGCGCGACTTTTCACGTCTTGCGTGCGTCGACCCCTTTTTCTAGACTTGCGCCATTTTTTACATACGCTTTTACGCAAGCCTCGCAGGCTGCATTCTATCAACGAATGTTACGAGATGAGGTTACTAAAATATTCTGAATGTCGACTCAGTTTTACAGTGCTTCCCAAGTAAAGGTTTGAAAATAACTTCAAGCTTCAGACTTTCTGTTAGGGAACCTGTTATCTATCTGCAGAGCAAACGTCAGGCTCATACAAAAACATTAACGTGAATGAATTGATGCTAATACCTAGCGCGGTGTCTATAGGATTTCCCATATACGTTAGCATTAGGCTAACGTATTTTCTACCACAGTAAAACATGCAATACTATGTGATTGCTTTTAGAAACGAATGTTACGTGATGAGATTACTAAAATGTATACTGCATGTCTGCTCAGTTTAACAGTACTACCCAAGCAAAGGTTTGAAAAGAACTTCAAGCTTCAGACTTTCTGGTTAGGGAAACAGTTTTCTATCTGGCAAGCAAATGGCAGGCTCACGGCAACACGCGCAACCTTTGGGAGCATAAACTATGAGTAAATTTTGCGCAACAATGTGACACCAACGCTGAACCAAGCAAGCCCCTTTACTGGGAGAGAAGACACACACACACACACACACACACACACACACACACACACACACACACACACACACACACACACACACACACACACACACACACACACACACACACACACACACACACACACACACACACACACACACACACAACAAGGGGAGTGAAGAAAGAGGGAGAGAGGGGGGAAGGGGGGAGACAGGGAGAGTGGGAAAGAATGAATGAAGTGGAGAGTGAGTTTTGGGGGGGGGGGGGGGGAGGTGGCAGAAAGAAGGCTTGGGTTTGTCAGACTGGCTCCCCCATGCCTTTTAAAGACAAATACAAGATGACAAGTCTGGCCAAGCCAACATGCATCAAACACTGCTCTGTTTTCATTGTGTGAATGAGTGTCCATGGAGTGATGAGTCACACGTAAAGTAGCCTATCCAACCGCCCGCCCAACACACACACAGACACACACACACACAGTCACACACACAAACACACAGGAGTTCAGTCAAGGAGAAACATAGGGGCTTGTTCAGGCTAATCAACCAAAGGGACCAGCTTAGGATGGGGAACCATAGGGACCGGTTCAAGACAGAGGAGCCCCAAGGATGAGCTCAAGATAAGGACTTCAATAACTCAAGAAAACAGCTTAGGGCAGGGAACTGTAGGAATCAACTCAGTATAGGAAATCACAGGGTTAGCTTAAGATAGAGTAACCACGGGGACCAGATCAGGATAGGGGACCGTAGGAACCAGCTCAGGATAGGGGACCGTAGGAACCAGCTCAGGATAGGGGACAGTAGGAACCAGCTCAGGATAGCAACCAGCTCAGGATAGGGGTGAGTAGGAACCAGCTCAGGATAGGAACCAGCTCAGGATAGGAACCAGCTCAGCATAGGGGACCGTAGGAACCAGCTCAGGATAGGAACCAGCTCAGGATAGGGGATGGTGGGACATCAGCATTGAATAGGGGACCTTAATGACCTTAGGATCTCAGAACAGTTCACCACAGAGACTGAACCCCATGGGGACAGGGAACCAGGGGGACCAGCACAGAACAGGGGAACAGCACCATGTGGAAAGGGTGAAAGAAGTTGTGAAAAGCAATCAAAGTTTTTGTTACCATATCTTACCTATGTGTGCATGAGTAACCATTTCACTGAATACACCAGAGCCAGCCTGGTTCTCGAAGGATGGAGGAAGTGTGTGTATGTGTGAGGGGGTGTTTAAAAGTCATCAATCAGCTAGAACAGAGGCCTTTTTGGTGGCACCGTACACAATACACACGGCTCCCGGCTCCACAATGAAATCCTTCTGGGGCCTGAGAACGACCCAGCCCCCCTGAGTCCAACATAAAACCCATTGTGTGATTCAGAGCAGAGTTACGACAGCAGGGACAAGCTGGAGGGGGACTTCTGTGTGTGTGTGTGTGTGTGTGTGTGTGTGTGTGTGTGTGTGTGTGTGTGTGAGAAAGACAGAGAGAGAGAGAGAGAGAGAGAGAGAGAGAAAGGGGGAGAGAGAGAGAGAGAGAGAGAGAGAGAGTGTGTGTGTGAGAGAGTGAGTACGACAACTCAATAACTACGTTGACTTGCCTTGACAAGTGCACTTATGGTGTAGTGGCATAAAACCTGATATTGGCATTTGTTTTCAGCTAGCTTCATCATGTATGAAATACTTCAGTGGTAAATACATGGGATAAGCAAAGCATAACTGTATGGGCTCAGATAAGCGTAACTTACTCATGGCACCATGGCATGAGTCCTTTTTTATTAATTTGCTATGAGCTGTTAATGATACGAGTTTTCACTTTGAGCTGTGTTTTATATGTTTTTATTTTTTTAAATTATGACAGGGAGAGGACAGGAAAGGAGGGTGACAGGAGGAAAGGGCAGTAGTTTCCTCTTGACAGGTGGAGTTTCCTAGCTGAGAGGAGTCACCTCTTGCCCAGCGGAGGAAGACATTTTCCAATAGACCAGGCCTGCCCTATACACACACAAACTCATATGCCCAGCAGACGGTACCTGTCGTTAAAACACACACAAAGGTGCGCTAGTTCCTCCCTAAAACGGCCTGCTAGTTCTAGCAGTGGAAAGGTGCCTTACGCCTTGTCGTGCATGCTGCTTGCTGCGAGACGCCCATGTTAACATGTTAAAGCACACTGCCTGCGTGAGTGAAATAGATAAATATAGACAGGCTGGCTGAAGCAGCCCCAATGCAGGCACATCGCCGGTGTGAATACAGTACCGCAACGCAGCAGTGATGCACACGCAACCGGGCCACAGCAGTACCGCAACGCAGCAGTGATGCACACGCAACCAGATTTAAACAGTCACACAACACCAACGGACCCAAACACACACGCAGTCGACACAGAGCAGACACACGCACACACCCTCTTAGCGTACAGAAGAGTTCAATCCAGGGGAGATTTTCTGCTTTAGTCAACACTGTTCAGCTCCTTAAATTACACAGAGAGACGTCAACCTTGAGTGTGATAGGCAGGCAGGTGGAGTCTACAGTCATCAGAGTGAGTTCACCTTCATCTTCATTGTGAACCCATACTCTGCCTGCCTGCCATCCACACACACACACTCTGTCTTACTCTTTCTCTCCCTCATTCGCTTGCTTGCTTGCTCACCTTGGCCCTCATCTCTCCCCTCTTACAAGTGTGTGTGTGTGTGTGTGTGTGTGTGTGTGTGTGTGTGTGTGTGTGTGTGTGTGTGTGTGTGTGTGTTTGAGTGCATGAGAGAGAGAGAGAGAGAGAGAGTGAGAGACGCAACGCTTTTTACTGAGCCTCAGCAAATAAAAAGATGCATTCCACAGCAACCGTCAACACAACACAGCGCAAAACAACACATTCTCCTCAGGTCAACGACAAGCTCCGCACATAGACACCCCCCCCACACACACACACACACACACACACACACACACACACACACAAACTAGTTCTGACAGGCTAGAACTTCTTCACAGGAAGCCCAGAAAATCAGAGGGGTGAAGTGAGCACACACACACACACACCCCTCCCAACCCGAAAAGTTTACACAAGGCCATCTCACATGAAGCCCCTCTAAACAAAACTGTGTGTGTGTGTGTGTGTGTATCTATATACTCCGCCAGTGGGTGAGAGTGTATACGAGGGTGTGTGTGTATGTGTGTGTGTGTACACTCTTCCCTTCCTACACTTAGTTATAGAGTGAGTGTGTATAGTGTAACCTATTCTTCTCGGTTACACCCAGTCACTGCCAGGCCAAACCACTGATACTGGATCCATCCCAACAGCAGGTGGCTTGCTCGCTCACTAACACACACACACACACACACACACACACACACACACACTCAGGGGGACAGCGAAGGGGAGAGACATTGAGGGTGACCCTCTACTCACACTCCTGGTGCTTGGTAACCACACCACGGCCTTAGCAACGCCGGGATCAAAGGTGAACTCCCCAGAGAGTTCATGTGCCTAAACACCACATAAGAACGGTTCTCTAGTTAAACACCACATAAGTATGGTTCTTTAGTTAAACACCACATAAGCACGGTTCTCTAGTTAAACACCACATAAGTATGGTTCTTTAGTCAAACACCACATAAGTATGGTTCTGTAGTTAAACACCACATAAGTATGGTTCTGTAGTTAAACACCACATAAGTATGGTTCTGTAGTTAAACACTGTATCAGTACAGTTCTTTAGTTAATCGCCACATCAGTACGGTTCTCTATCAGTATCAGTACGTGGTGTGTAATTTTCTTGTAACGTCCTTCCTAGCCTCCTGTCCGGGCGAGGCAGTCTTGGGATACCTTCTCGTTATAACCCACTATGAGGAGGCCCTAGGAGAAAGCCTCTCCCTCAGGAGAGAAAGTGTGAGTGTGAGTGTGAGTGTGAGTGTGTGTGTGTGTGTGTGTGTGTGTGTGTGTGTGTGTGTGAGTGAGTGAGTGAGTCTATGTGTGTGTGTGTGTGTGTGTGTGTGTGTGTGTGTCAGGGGCAGTGGTAGGGACCCACTGTGGGCAGAGCGGCTGGCTCAGAGTGGGCATGAGCGTGCAAATTATCTGGGGACAAACACGCCTTTGTGCTGGGGGGCGGGTCTAATGGGGGCAGGCTGGGAGAGGAGCTGAATATGTGGGGTGGGGGCGTGGTGGGGGTTGGGGGGGTCCACAAACAAAAGCACGAGGTAGGTGCATTGTGCTGCCTCATGGTATGATGTGTGGTTTCTGCAGGCTTAAGCGGGTCTGTCTGTCTGTCTGTCTGTCTGTCTGTCTGTCTGTCTGTCTGTCTGTCTGTCTGTCTGTCTGTCTGTCTGTCTGTCTGTCTGTCTGTCTGTCTGTCTCAACCAGTCATTTGACTGACTTGGCAGTGCGACGGTGGGCAGGTCTGTAACGTGAGACGGCAGCGTGATTAAAAGGAGAATCTGGCAGCTTTAATAGCAGATCCATTTTCTGCTCAAACTTTGTTTACACTGTTCTTCCAGGAAGCTGCGGCAGCGGCCGCCAGGCAGAAGCAATCAATCCACTCTGGCATGATAAGCTCTGGCAAGCCCGCCACAACGACAGTACAATCTAGCATCTGCACCTATAGGTGGACTGCAGGACATTAACCAGGCTTGTCAGAAACGACACTACGCTACACTAGGTTTGGTTATTTGAAATTGTGTGCGCGCGCACACACACACACACACACACACACACACACACACACACACAGCTGACCTCACCTATAAGTGGCTCAGTCAGTAGGTTGTTTCACTTCATTTTTTCGTGAAAGTGCGTGTGTGTGTGTGTGTGTGTTCGCAGAAGGGTTTAATCTATCCACACCCAAAGAGCCTCTTTCCTGTTGACAGGAAATGAGTGGTGTCACAATGGTCGCTGTGTGCATCAGCAGATGATGAAACCCTGGGCAACATCAGCGCCGGACCTGGGCCACATCAGCGCCGGACCTGGGCCACATCAGCGCCAGACCTGTGACACATCAGCGCCAGGCCTGGGCCACATCCTGAGCGAGCGCCGGCCTGCGAGCTGCTCTGTCTGAGAACTCTGAGGCCAGAACAGCAGATGATGTAATGCTTTACAGGGTAACAGAGGCTTACTGTAGACTAATTACCTATGACACGCAAAACCAAAAAGAAACTACCAATAATCACACAAACAAACACACACACACACACACACACACACACACACACACACACACACACACACAAACACAAACACACACACACACACACACACACATTCACATAGGATAGAACTTACACACACACAAAAACATCTCTCTCTCTCTCCCTCTTTCTCTCTCACACCCAAACACACACACAAAATGCTCTCACACACACACACAGTCAGTGGCAGAAATACACAGAAAAACACTATCAGTAATTCCATGAGTTAGGCTCCAACCTAACCGCAGCTTAAGTGCTTGGCATTAGAGGAAATGGGGTGATGTATTAGTATACCACAGAGGCTGCAGGCAGTCCTGAGCTCTGGTCTGTAATACACACACGGTACAGGGATATCACACCCACTCAATATGATGCACTCATTCATGTGTGTGTGTGTGTGTGTGTGTGTGTGCTTGCGTGCGTGCGTGCGTGCGTGCGTGCGTGCGTGCGTGCGTGCGTGTGAGCGAGCGAGCGAGTGTGTGAGTGTGAGTGTGAGTGTGTGTGTGTGTCTGTTGCATATTGATCTTTTATAACGTGGTGTGTATAATGAAACTGTGCTTTCTTAGGTTGCGTTTTCGTTTTGATTTTGTTTACTGACTCATAAGGCCTTCCTTACATCTTGATTGTTGATTTGTCCCTTTGTGTGTTGTTGTGTTTGCCACTTAAGGGCCTCCTTACTGTATGAGTCACAGCAAGAATTTGTCACCTACAACTCCTTCCTTCCTCAACACTTCAAACGCGTCCCTATATTTCTGAGTGAGTGAGTATGCATCCTGTCTTCTTGGCTTTGAGTGTGAGTAGCATGATGGCCACCAGTCCATGTTCAGTCTCCCAGAAGTGTTTCACTAACTCTAACTATGAGGCTATATAGACTATAGAAACAGATGTTCAGACCAAATCTGTGCAAAAAAAAAGGAAGTTTTGACTCTTTAACAAATACTTAAAAAAGGATTTCTAACATAGTTTAAAACGACTAGGCCCATAGGTTTAGAGGGAGGCACTGAAGTTTAATCTTTCAGCACATAATCCCATTTTACACATTGACGCAAATGTACATTCATTGAAGCTTGAGACCCTCACACACACACACACACACACACTGAAGTATATTAAAAAGAACCATATAGATTAGGGATGCAACGGTTTTCGGTATTTTATCGAACCGTTCGGTTCGCCCTGTTCGGTTCGGTTGACCCAGGTGAACCGCGATATTACGGTATGGGTGACATTAAACTTTTAATTTAATATGTGGCTATAATGAATGCACGCATGTATTGGGCGATAGCATGACTGCTTGGGACCCAGCAGGGGATGAGTTCTGCGCTCCACAACCATGCAACAACCAATCAGAATTGTACTGACTTTCCCAAGAGCCAATCAGCGCTCTGAATGCAGACGCTGGAGATTCATGTGAGGAGAAACGAAACTTTCCCTGTTGCAGCACGATCATGGCGAGTCAACCAGAAACGGAGAAAAGAAAATTTGAAGAGGCACCGTCATCTTACAAATCAGCTGTATGGGAACATTTTGGGTTCAGTGTGGAGTATGATGACAAAGGGAAAAAGATCGTCAGCAAGCAAAGCACGGTGTGCAGGCATTGCTTTCCTACGATCGCCTACTCCACAGGTACATCCAACATGTTGAGCCACTTGCCCCGTCATCACCCGGCTGTAACTCTTAAGTGGCAGCACGGTTTGTCGCCGAAAACACAACCATCCATTGCTGCAGCATTTCAGCAACAATATGCTTATAATTCCGAAAAACACAAGGCAATAACCAACTCAATGGACGTCTTCATAGGGAAAGACATGCAGCCCTATTCAGTAGTTTTAGGCACGGGATTCCGTCACATGATAAAGACCATTGACATTGATCCTCGTTTTAATATCCCCTCCCGCACGCATTTCAGCAGCAAAATAATTCCAGAACTGTACGAAGTGACTAGGAGAGAGAAGGTTTGTTCTGTTGTTCTTTAAGGGTGTATTTATAACAGTTAAGTATTTTCTAGGGTTTAAGTGTGTGAATGACAATGTTTGTTGTTTGAGTTTATTGAATAATGTCAATGTTTACATTTCACATTACTTTACAGTATACTGCACTTTACTATATTTAATATTGCCTGTTTTTGACAGAAGGCCAGAATAGTGTTCCTTGTTTAAAATACATTTTGTGATTTTACTTAATATGTGCCCTTTTTACATTTAATTGCATCTTGCATTGTCTCTGCAAGTGTGAGTAGAAGCACCTTGTTGACTTGAAATAGAAAAGACAAATATAACCTAATGCGTGTTAGCGGCAGGATAATATTGATATATCGAAACCGAACCGTAACCCAAAAACCGTGATACAAACCGAACCGTGGCCACACTGTACCGTTGCATCCCTAATATAGATTGTATAGGATTGCATATGGTGTCCGGAAGCATGTTCTTAAGGGCTGCCCTGGTGATTCTGAAGCAGCCTACTAGACCTTCTGTGTGTCTGTGTGTCTGTGTGTCTGTGTGTCTGTGTGTCTGTGTGTCTGTGTGTCTGTGTGTCTGTGTGTCTGTGTGTCTGTGTGTCTGTGTGTCTGTGTGTCTGTGTGTGGAGAGTGTGTGTGCGCGTCTCAGCTTCTGACCTTACCTCAGATGAACCTACCCTCTCCCATACTACAAACCCCTAACAGATGTTCTCTTCTTCACACACACACACACACACACACACATGCACACACAGCAAACACACACCACACACACACACACTAAAATTAAAGAGAACAAAAGCCCTTCGCCACACTTTGAAGAGTAACTGACCCCCTTAAACATAATTAATTAAGAGCACACACACTTACCCACCTTCCATATTTCTGCATGGTCTGCTCAAAAAGGCAGCGCTCTGGCAGTTGGCCAGCTGATAGCACCGCTCTCAGCACACACACACACACGCACGCAAACACACAACACACAGATTAGGCTTCACACCATTAATAATTCAACTTTGGCTTGCACTCAGAGAAAATGGACTTAGCTCCTAGGCTTGATTGGACGTACCAACTGGATTCCCCAGAGAAAGGTACCAGGCCATTGCCACTTCCTGGTTCTTATCTGGGAACCAATCCCATTCCTGGAGATCTAGGAGACACTCTCTCTGTGAGGAGCAATAAGCTGAATCTGACAAAAGTGAATTGGATCAGAATCTCAGACCTCACCTTTGACACACTTCATAAATTTGACACACCTGACCTCACCGACCATCTACATTCAGTACATTTCACACTCACATTTTCTGTATTTTCAACTATGGAAGAACAATTTAGGCGACACTGGGGGTAGAACGAGGAAGTGTGTGTTTGTGTGACATGAACCTCGTTGGTGTGTGTGTGTGTGTTTGTGTGTGTGTGTGTGTGTGTGTGTGTGTGTGTGTGTGTGTGTGTGTGTGTTTCCCAGAGCTCAGTGCAGGTTCACCCCGCTGACCTCCCAGCTGCCAAACAAGTGGCTTTAATTCAGATCAGAGCACCCACGTGATGCATTGTGCAGTGATTGTTTGAGTGTGTATGTGTGTATGTGTGGTTACATGCACATGCAAAGGCATGCGCACACGCACACACACACACACACAAACAGGCGCGTGTGCATACAAACACACACAGGCGCGCACACACACACACTGGGGCAGAATCTGTGTGTCGGCCCTCGTAAGCCGTGGCTAGGCCTGCTCGGTACAAAGACCCCCTACATCTTTCGGGCTCTCACACACACACAAACACACACACACACACACCATCAGCCAGTGCAATCTCCCATGGCTTCCCACAGGATCCATGTAGACATGTTCTATTAATCTACTGAGATAGCTATTACAGCCTCGTCGCATGAGTGAGTCTGAGGGGAGGCAGAGTTTGTTAATGAATGCCGAAAACCAGGAACTATCACACCACTTCCATTTCCTCTCTGCCATGTACGAGTGTGCGTGTGAAAAAGAGAGAGAGAGAGAGAGAGAGAGAGAGAGAGAGAGAGAGAGAGAGAGAGAGAGAGAGAAAGTCTGTGTGTGTGTGTGGGGGGGGGATATAAAATACTGTATCAATTACGCCCTGTCGAAACGTTTGACTTATTACAGTTGCGATAGCAGTGAGGTTGCTGCTCTAGGCTCCATAAAAGACACAGGGCCCACACAGATCCAGCCTCTGAAGCCGCCGGCTTTAGGCGACATTATTGCATTTACTACGGTTTTGCCCGCACAGATTTGGGACAAGCAAACGTGATCCTTCTGCCGTGGAATCTAAATGATGCCATTATAAAACAGTAGCCTGCTGCATTACAGTAGGGCCTTATACATGTGCCACTGAGATCAGATCAGTTTATCGTATCGTATTCGCGTGTAGGTGTGAAGATGTGCAAAATGTGAAGCTGTTACATTGCCTCGGGCATGCGCAAAGACCACGGAGATGTGCTCCCACCTGGTTTGTTTACTAACAACATCAACGTGGATACGCATCGGGCACAGGCAGTGTAGTGGCTTAAAGTTCCCTTCTTTCTATCAGCATATAGTTCTTAATATTTTCTTTGAATAACCACTCTCGGATGGAAAGAAAACGAGTCTACGCGTGGATGTGTTTCAACAACGGTAGAAAACTGTGTTTGCTCCGTCTTTTACTGGACTCATAATTATATGACAGTGGTATTAGTTACAGTTGAGACACCCGAAATAACTTGCATACGCAGCAATCCTGAGACGTGATTTTTAGTTTGCACATGAATACTAACGTCTTCTTTGATCCCAGGAAATTTGAGCACATAACCCATCTCCCTTACGGAGATATTGGCGAAAGTTGTTTAACCTACTTCATTGCAAACGACTAGTTTTTCAAACGTGTCTAGTTTTTGTGCAGTAGTGAATAGAGTCTCAGTCTACTACACCATACATAGCATATCATGTTTGTAGAAAATGATTAAGGTGCAACAAATGCCAATAAGCATATTTAAATTAAATGATTCACATTGCAAGCAAAATGGTGCGGCTGGAGCACAGGGAGGGACAACGGTGACGCAGTTTGGATGTGGCGACAAACATTTATGTGCTGTAACAAACAGTGTTAACCAGTATGTGAGTAACGTGGCTTTTATTAAAACATAGCGTGTGTAATGTGTAGCTATTTCATTCCGTTTATTAACCTTTCCGGCTGTCTGTATTACTAGCCAGCAGCAGACGTAAAGGAGAGGGAGCATTTTACTCCCCGGCAATCTCTCTACAAACTTCCATATAGACGCGGGATCAGCAGAGGAAAATCTACTTTCCTTTTGGGAGAAACCACGCCAGTCGTTCCCACGACTACAGCACCTTGCAAAACGAATTATATGCGTTCCAGCAACAGGTGCTGCGAGTGAGCGCTCCTTCAGTGCAGCAGGGCGCGTTATAGAAGCCAGGCGCTCTCGCCTGAATCCTGACACTGTAGATGCTATTTTATTCCTGCATAGTGCTAAGACAAATTCTGAAAAGAACGAAGGTTAGGCATATCAGCAGAGGTATATTTTGGTTACATTAGGATGGCTACGTTTATAGCTTGCGTTTTGGGCGCACCACAATGGCAAGAAGTTTGTCGCGACTGTAATGGCATATTTCATTGTGGGGGTGATTGATAGCTTAAGGCTTACGAGACACGGTGTTTTCCGATGTTTTACTGAGTCCTCTCTGTCTCTATCACACACACACACACACACACACACACACACACACACACACACACACACTAACGGAAGCAAAAAAGGTTTAAATTAAGTGACATCCCTCAAATGTCGCGTCTCCCGCAAACCTGCAAGCTATGAGTCAGCTGTCAGTATTGGAAGAAGCCTTAACGTCTCGAAGATTAAACTTCCTGGGTTATTTTGTTTCCTTAGGCTATTAGTTATATTTTAAAACAGCCAGTCACATTGTAGCCTACCACTCATGGAATAAGGAATTTCAAAGAGATGATGGAGTGAACTTTCTAGCCTCTAACTTTCTAGCCTCCTGTCACCTCTCTCAAAAGCTTCAGACGATTGGCGGAAAAACTAACGGTTTACATCTAGACCCCTTATACATGAGGCAATTGTAACACGTTCGCGGGTTTCTATCGTGGTAGACGCGATGTAACAGCTTTACATTGACGCATGTATAAGGGGCTAGTGATCCTCAAAACGTCAGACCTGACCAGCTCAGGTCAAAGGCCAGGGCCATTTCTGGTTCAGAGGGAACACGTGAAGCGAAATAAAGTCAAGCTGTCAAACTGAAATAAAAACAGAAATACTAGGCTACATAAAAACTACAAGGAACAATGCCACACTAAAAAGTACCTGAAAAATTAACACTATACCCTAAACAAAAACTAAACTATTGCACGTTTGCACTCATAAAATTTAAATTAAATTAAACTGAAATTAAAAAACCAAACTGAAAGGCGATAGATAAAAATGAAAACGAATGAAAATTTTAAAACTATAATAACGCTGCAGCACACACACACAGTATACTCTGGGGGCTATCAATTACTTTCTCTCTCTCTCACACACTCACACTCACACTCTCACACACACACACACACACAGCTCAATCCTACTCTCTCACACACAAACACACTTCAGCTCATTCCTATTCCACACACACACACACACACACACACTTCAGCTCATCCCTACTCTCTCACACACAAACACACTTCAGCTCATTCCTACTCTCTCTCTCACACACACACACACACACACACACACACACACACACACACACACACACACACACACACAAACAGAGACCATCAAAGCAATGGAAAGATGGCTGCTTCATCTGTCAGCTTGCCGAGGGCAGGAAACAGGAAGTGCAGAACAGATTGGATGAGACAGGAACCAAGGTGCTCATGAACTAAAACAAAACGGACCAAACAGACAAAGTAGGCAGTTAAAGTGGGACATCACACCCTGACCTGATCTCACCCACCTATTTGGGACTATCTCAAATCCTTTACCTGTCTGTCAGTTGGATGCATTGCCTTTATGTCATATGCCCTATAACAAACACAGATAACTTCAACAGAACTGGTTCACCGTCTGCACGTCATTCCACTTCTTGTTTATTATCTTTGGTGTGTGTGTGTGTGTGGTGGTGTAGGGTATCTTCCAAGAACCAAAATGGAAGAAGTTGAGACGGTAACTGACATGTCTCTCCAGACAACGAGGAAAGTCTCATGTAGTAGCCAACTTCGCACTTTGTGTATCATGTCAATACTTCAGTTGGCGCTGAATACTCAAACTTTACTCATACTCAAACACATTTACCATAAATCGCGCAGGAAATGACGTGTTTGTGTGTTGGACGGTGAAGTATTACTTCATTCAAGTTCCGAGAAAAGCTCGTTTTTACACGGGAAACCACATCAGTGATCTTTCGAGACAGCACGCAGAGCCAGTGTTGATCGGAGAAGCATTTAGGCTGACAGAACCTGACCGACCATCAACATGGGTTGAATGTGGCTAACTTACAAACACTGTAAACACTAACGTTAGCTAGCAGACGTGTGGGCTATCGCAAGTCACATCTCACACATAACAATACTTGACTCAGGGGCATGCCAGAGCTTGTCACGATGCCAGCGCGCATAATCACCTCACTTACTTCCAGTGCAATTACGTGACTAAGCTACCTAGTGCTCGTTAGGTTGCGAAACAGGGCCAGCAACTATGCCATTGACAGATTACATTTCTAACCCAATTCACAACTAAGTGATGGTTACCTGTGTTTTCCGCCACACTGATAACACAGGTCGGACCTGTACAGAAACACAATTTCTATGTCTATAACGCTAACCGATCTGGCGAGCACTGGCGCTTCGTTAGCTCCTCAACGTTACCTACAAAGCAGATGTTCGTAAACACATAATAGAAAAACGCCTTTTTAACACCAAAGTCACAACTTTTTAACTGTTAGGTTTCAAACCTTTCTCACTGAGAGAAATCTCTATTGTCAGTTGGCAATAGAGTGAGGCTGTTTAGCTAACCGGAGAACACCTCTCCGCAAATCAGCCACAGGCTAAAACAAGTGAGTGAGTGAATAAGTTAACGTCACAACTTTCATACGATTGCTACATGATATCCCAACAGCTTGTCTCGTGACAAACGGAAACATTTGCTTGAAATGTGTTCGCCACTGACAAGACTGAGAGTTGACAACTCCAAACTAAAACCGTCCCGCTGCATTCAGCTATCACTTCCGCACAAGACAGTTTCCCCGGTGGCTAGCGAGAGCTCGCTCACCCCTCCCTAACTAGCTCGCGAGCCACTGCTTCTTCAATCCGATTACCGATTATCAAACACTTCAAACGAGAATGAATTAGAGGTTTCGTGCTTACCTTTGGTATTCCGTATACAGTATAACAATAGCAAGAGTTTTATCAAAACCATATCGACTAAATTCATTGTCCGTACAACATTCACACACCGCGAACGGTTTATTGTTTCGGTTTCTCCCTTAAAGGCGCCGTCGCCCTGTGCTCGTACAGCTGCTGCTCCGCGGCCTCTCGCTGCCTGTCTCCAACGGCCTGACGTCACGCGCAGGCAGAGCGCGGGACCATCCTCCTTTCACTAAAAAGAAAGAATGAAATAACTAAAATAACAAGCAGCTCCGTCGGTGCGTCCCCTGTAAAACGTTGGGTGTCTGTTGGTTGGAGAGAGCAAAGTCCATTTTATACGAAAATTGTTTGGGGTTTTATGGATATGACAGAAAATGTTCCTGATACAATCGGAAACATAGGCTTGCTAGATTTACTGCAATCTACTGTAACTGCCATTGCATGAGAGATGGGAACAAATATGGACACACTCACAATCCAAACCTTCATTAAGGAATTGCAGGGTTTCCCAGCTTTGTCAAATTAATATATGGTTCCATTTAGAACATAATCATAATTCTCATGATTTTAAAGGCCACAGAGTGGTAACCTATCTTACGCGTTGAAATGATCTCCATGCCTGATGTTGTTATTTTTTTAATCATCCGCTCCCATCGGGGAACCTACATCCGATGCAACACGGGGCATAGAGCCAAATTAGGTGTGCATTGCCTTGCCACAGTGACTGCCTTGTGTCTCTTTTGCTCTTCATATCATATGCTGTTTTTTTGGACAGGTCTACAGTATTGAAAGGACACGATTATACCTTCCTCAACTAACAACATCTGCTGTTATTTGATTGTTAAAGACTTTTAGTGTCATTTTGACTGCGCATTCAGCAGATGATTAAGGTTTGTGAAATATTCTGTTTCTTGTGTAGCGCTCTCCCTCATGTGGTCAATAGTGGTACTGCCATCTCTTCTCTACTTTTCTACTGTCAAGACGATTCAGGCCTTGGAAACTGAATGCAGAAAGAGACAGCTAGTTCATTTTCGTGAGGATAAATGTTGCCTCCAGAAATGATGTAAATAGATATTTATGATAACTGACGGTGGTAATTAAAAAATATATGACAGTGTCGCTTGAAGGGTTAAATGGAGGAACAAAAAATAAATAATGAAATATGTAAAACTTGAAATATAAAATGTTACAAGGCGTACAGAAGATTACATTATTTGTTTGTCTGTTGGTATATTGCTTTGTTCATTATGAGGACACCCATTATGATAGTAAGTGGCATTTAGAGTAACATTTGTACAGACTTAGACTGCCTTTTATGGTGTATTTGAAGTTGTATTTTTTTTTAAAGATTTTTATAGAAAATCTTGATTTCACATGAATTTTCACCCTGCCAACAACTTACCAACTACTCTCCTTTAAAACAAATCCAATGTACTTACACATTTCGATTATTTCAACCATTTTGAGTCATAAAAATGCATAGGAATATGTATATTTTAAAATCTATAGATAATACTTCATGCAGTAGAGGGTTAATGAGATGTATATCTGCAGTACCTACAATTGTTTCAGCCACATGATGAGAGCTGACTGGTTTCACTTCCATAAGATATTGTCACTTCAAATAATAATATTTCCAAAATCACCACCAAGTGCTGCAGTGTGCCTGATCCAAATCTACTAAGTTAGACCTCGTGCAAAGACAAGCATTTGAACTGCAGTGTGGTTTGTTGACTGAAGAATAGTGAATCACAATCAGTTGTCATTAAAATAATCAAATCCATCAATAACCTGTGAGAAGTTATTATCCGGTGATTATTAATTGTTTTAAGCTATAGCTCTCCCACTGAAGACTGAGGTTTGAGTCAGCTATGTCTGGGCTCTTTAAACATCAGTAACAGACTACAGGATCATAAAAAGTCAGGGTAATCATATTGCAGAAGCAGAGTCACAATATTTACAATCCACACATGTGTAGTGAGTGCTATAATATTATTATAAACCTGTATCTGGTACAGGAAGATGTGTCAGACAGCGCTACCATTTTCTTCTGCCTCTGGCGTATAGACACCACTGGTAGTGTCACTCTCTTGCTCTCCCTGGTCGTGTTCAATGCCAAAATCGGCCTTTCCCTGATGATTTGAGGAGTCAGACTTGTTGCTTTCCTCCTTCATTCCCCTAATACACCAGGGTGCAATCTGTAAATGAACAAATCACTAATGACATTTCAACATCTGTTGGTTTACAATCACCTGCTCTTTAATTACATTTGTATTGTGTGTGTGGGAGAGAGAGAGCATGGATTTTAATTGACAGCGAGAGCACTTTTTTGGGGGGACTATTAACATTTCCAACCATAGTCCATATGACAGGGCAGATATCATTTCTATATTTGCTCTATATAGGATATCTAATTAAATACAAGTCCAGATAAAATACTCTGCCATTTCCTCAGCCATTACACAACTTTGGCAAAACCAGATTACTTCCCCTTGTGTTTGGGAGCTGTAACTGTACTCATTATGAGAGTAAGAATGCTGGTACTACATACCCGTCTGAGTTCCTTGTAAAGTCTCTTATTCTTTAAAGTTACTGTACTGAGGCATGATGATCCTGAAAATGCCCCAGTTCAAGTCAATCTATTCATCCCTAGGTAAATTGGCTTCCTGATTGTTTATTGCAGTTCCTAAACTTGCCCTCAGCAGTTGGTTTACTGTATACCCCATATGGTCCATCTTGTGACTTGGATGTTCCAGATTTAAATGCAGTCATCTACAACCTCTCTGCACTGGACACTAGTCTTTGAGCACTAAGCAGACCGTCCATAAGCCAAAAATGCATAACTGAAGCGTTTGGTCAGTTAACTTTGTCCCTACAAAGCCATCTACAGACTAGTCACACGGTAATACATGTTAGCAAGTATATTCTGGTACATGACTCACATATAGGAGAGAATTCCAGTCAATTAGAATAGTATAATACAGTGGTTCTCAAACTGTGTTGTGTACCACTAGTGGTACGCGGCTCCCTCTTGGTGGTACTCAGGTGGTTCCCATTTTTTATGACTAGGATAATCAAATATATTTAAAAATCATTAAAACAACTAGATCCCTATAATTCAAGTTTGTTATTTATCTGAGCCATGCTTATTCTCCTGATCAGTGAGGTAATAACACTTCCTATCGCACGACATGCTACTGAAGGTCAATGATAGTTACAATGGTGGTACTTGGGAAGCTAAATATTTCTGGAGGTGGTACTCACTGTGAAATGTTTGAGGACCACTGGTATAATAGAATGACAGCTATGCTACAACCCAATTACAGGTAAAGTTTACATCGAGAATTTAAGCTTGAATATATTGTAACCCTACACTGGCTGTGAAACTGGAGGGAATTAAGTCTTGCTTGCTGCAGAGAAGCAGCTTAAAGCACTTAAAAAAATCACTCCTAAAACTATTCTATGGCATAGACCACAAGTTATGGATAGTCAAATCAGACAGTGTAAATAAAGCACAATTGTACTGTTCTTTAGTATTTGTTATTAGACAAGCCAACAAAGTCAGGGAAACATAACATACATTTACACCCTTTTATTAAGACAAACTTGAAAAACATACATCAGTAGTCATTTCATTCAAGCACAGGTAATGATGCTAATTGACCAGTTACCAGTATTCACACTCAAGTAAAGACTGCAATTTTGGCACAGATGAGACTTATTTTACTTTGGTAAAAAGACTTAAGCACTCAATGGGTTGTAAATAAACGGTTCCTACATTACTAGTAGTCACTCAAAGTGACTACACCAACAGCTATTCAAATACATTCTCCCTTTCAACATGTGCATAAGTTCCATCTTAACACTATTGATACAATATAAATTAGAGATGAAGGTTTCAACTGATGCAGTAGTCGTCTCACTTGACAAAAAAGCTTCCAATACAAACCTTAAAAAAAAAGTAAAGGAGAAGGGGTTAAGGACACAGAATTGCAGAACACAACAGTTGAGCCTTAGACCTGAGCACAATACATTTGTTTCATGCCTGTGTCAGATTATTGCAGACAGTCCGCTTTAACCTGTGCCAGGCTTGATTTATTCTCCCAAGATTTAAGGATCACAGTAAGGAAGGTTGCCGTTGCCGTGATGGAATGAACTTGGTGTACATTTGTAGGGCTAGATATAAATACAATGTGTTGACCTACCTACTACAGATCCTGAGCAGGCACGGGTTCGATTCATACACCTACGTCCTGATAAAGGAAACAAGGTTTAGTGCAGGTACACAACCGGGATTCAGTTGCCGTCTCAATTGATTTTTTTTTTTTTTAAATGCTTCCAATAAAAACTTAATAGGGGGAAAAAAATGCAGGTAATGGTTAATTAAGGTTAAGATGTTATGGAAACAAAATGTCTATAAACACTTAAACTGAGAACAATACATTTGTTTCATGCCTGTGTCAGATTATTGCAGACAGTCCGCTTTAAGCTGTGCCAGGCTTGATTTATTCTCCCAAGATTTAAGGATCACAGTAAGGAAGGTTGCCGTTGCCGTGATGGAATGAACTTGGGGTACATTTGTAGGGCTAGATATAAAGAAATGTTAGGACATACCTAATACACATCCTGAGCAGGCACAGGTCCTGGAGTCATACACCTACATCCTGATAAAGAAAACAGAGCTTAGTGTAGGTACACAACAGGGATTCAGTTGACTAGTAATTAGTTACTGAAGCAAATTCCTCATTTTATTTTGCTCAACCTCAAAATCAAACAACTCCCTATTCCCATTAGACAGCATGGGAATGTTATCCAATCACATTTCATTCTTAGGGAAGCTTCACTCTGCCAGACACATTAGGGCAATAAACACAACATTTTCCATTTCTGTGAGTGCGTAATCTATTGGAAACACCAGCAACCAGAAGCACACAATTCAGGCAATAATATTTAAATGCAATGTATGCGGCTTATTACTTACATGACCATGATTAACGACCATTCCTGGGCAAAATTGCCACTTCACACCACTGGAGGGCCAATCCTTCCTGTACAAAAATGAAAGATTTTATTAATGATTAAAAAGGGGTACAGAAATTCCCCGTACACATCTGTATGTGAAACAATGAATGTTTGTCCCCAGACTAAGAATGTCTCAGTGTATTTGGAAACATTCAACTCTCAGAGGGGACTTAGCACAGCCATGACTCAGAATCAGACACCACTAAAACAGCGGCATCTGGGTAGAATCAAACTGGATGCGCCTTTCTATCCCAGCAGTGTAACACTAGTTCAGGCACGGTACAGGTCTGAACTGCTGACTACCGCTGGGTAATGCCAAGTCATTTGAATACTTAACCAATTCAAATTACCAACAAAAACTGTTAACTCAACTGACCTCCCCCAACTATGCTAAGAGGGGGAGGCTAGCTGTCTCTAAAACACGTGGCGTTGAGTCTTGATTGAACTTCGGAAACCTACCCCAAATCAAATCGCCCAGGGCAAACTAAAAATGCAGCATCAACGACAGCTAAAACTACTTGTGATACCAGACTTAAAACTCATTCCCATTTTGATTCATCGCCATATATATATATTACCATTACTTTGAGGACACGTGTTGCTTACACTGAATGGATCTCAAGATACGTACGTTATTCGCTTTGTCCGGCTAATCAATAACACACACTTCACAACTTTAAAATAAATAACACAGCGAAATGATAACAAAGACAAATGTTCTTACCATATCTCGTGCCAGGAGGCCTCTTCACCCCTAACAGGGTACTACGAGACTGTACAGAGGCTCCTCATGTAGCTTTATATGGCGACATGGCACCACAGAGTACAACTTCAAGCGCTAGCTACTTCCGTTATCACCGTGTTCCGAGCGATGTATGGTGGGATAGAACCGATTCCGGTGAAACCTCCGAATTTGACACACGTGTTCTCGATGTTTGCCCATTTCTGTCAGAAACAGCCCTCAACACTTACCTTACAACTAAAAAATTCCGTAAAACTTTAGCCTACCATACAACTAAGAACACATTCAATGCATTCCACTGTGAGGGGGGGACACAAAATGATTAAGAACAAAGGAGTCTATGAAAATGCGGCCGAAATAAAAAATAGATGGGTAAACGGATGTGAATTGAAAAATTGAGTGATTCACAACAATCACAACACAAAATTGCCAAGAAATAAATGTGTTATGTGTCGGATTTAGTGGCATCTAGCGGTGAGGTTAGAGATTGCAACCAGCCGAATATCCTCCCCTTTTCAGGCAGGTGTCTCAAACTCAAATACATAAATTAAAAACTGGGTCCAAGTCGACATATTCAATAATTTTTTCTTAAAGGATATATTATAGTTTGTCAAATGTAAACATGAACTTTAGTTGAACATAAGCCTATTGAATCTGGGACAAGCAGCCTAAAGCTAAGGCCTATAGTTATTGCCTCTAAACACAGATCAGACAGATCAGTGGCATTCATTTCCTATGCCTCTCTTTCTGCCGCTTTACCAGATTTATTTCCAATAAAAAAAAATGTCCACTGGCCACCTATAGCGAATGGAAATCCAAACATCTAAGAGAAAAGTGCAAAAAGGAAACCTAGGCTTCATTAAAGCTCAGTTTACAGTTTGATGCACATTAGCCTGAGCAGGTCTGGGAAAGAAGGCATAGCCACAACCTTAAATCAGTGATAAAATGTTGATTCAATCTTGTAGTGCTTTGCTGAATATCTATGACCTAGATCACTTCCCTCATATCTGAAACATGTTCTTGGGCTTTCTTCTTCCTGTGACAGTTTGCCACCTCACGGAGCAGGCAGTTTACACACACCTTTGTTTTTTTTCCTGTGTGAATGGCGAAAAAATTCAAATGTATTTGGTCATTGACGGTTATTGTGGTGAGTAGGACGTTAAAGTGAATACGCCCTGTGGCCACAAGCACCATATAGCATAGGGTCTGGTTCTTGCAGTGTCAGCTCTTGCAGTTTAAAGGCTGGTTTCTGCCCCCTCGTTCCTCTCTCAATTCTTGTAGACCCTGAGGGATCCGCATCTCTGCTTCTTTCACTTTCACCCAGAAAGACACAGGTTTCTGCCAGTGACTTTGCCTGACTCCATGTTCCCCTCCCTACTTCACGAAGCATAACGTGTCGGCAGCAGTCCTCAGACCCTAAGAGCAAGTTCATTGAGTGCCATTCAGTACCACTCCACATAGGCATTCTGATAGATATTCAGATTAAACCAACACTGCATGAACATAATTGTAGTGTTGATCATCGATGTGGCAAATGGACAATATATTGAAAAAAATATTATTTTCTATTTAACCACAAATTATTGTCGATGATGTCGATGAACATTTCCAAATCCAAACGGATTCATAGGATTATGGGTTTTGATTAATCCACCTGTCATGACTTGCTTTACATGCCTATACAACACACTCTCATTTGATTGCGCTGATGGCTGCTGGATCCTCAGGTATTGCTGACAGAGTCAAGTTCTTTGTGGAGGTCTTATAACCTTGGATAACCAGACCTGGAGTCACATGGAACACATTTTAATGAAAGATCAGACAGACTGGGACAGACTTTGTAGGCATGTGAGACAGAACAATAAACTCACCCCTTCACACCATGTCAAATGTGAAAGGGTCTAAAGGGCATATTCATGTGGACACATGCTGTACACACAACCCTCTCTCCTTTTATCTTTTGTCTTTGTCTCTCTCACACACACACACACACACACAAACAAACACACACACCATGTAAAACGTCAGTCACACCATGTCAGACAATCCACATTGATGGCATTTATTGCACAGGCTACCACTGTGATTATCACACAAAGCCCATATATTGCAAAGCAAATATCCTAGTAGCCACTACCTTCTACAAACTTTTCGATGTGGACCGAGGTATGATTTTTCTATGGAGAATCCCATTAATTTCGCCCAGCGTTTGAAACGCTACCAGCAGGGTGCGCTCGATTTCTTTCAATCCGCTGACGGCAAGCTAAGAATTGTACCCGGAAGTGACAGTGCTGTAGTATGAAAGGTAACGTCAGACTTAAGGTTCTGTGCAAGTTATTGCCATATTTTGTTCCTGGATGTATGTCAAATGAGTGCTTTACTGTCTCTTCACAGTGATTATGACATGAATTGTAAAACGACGTCAATAGACGTCGCCTTTCCTATTTTAATGTTAGACCTATGGTTGTAACCTCGCTCTATAGTTAGCCAGCTAGGTAGCATAACATTAATCTGCCGACGACAGAACGACGAATCGGACGTTTCTGCTTTTCTCTCTGCTATCTTCAAATAAGGTAACGAATTAGGCTGGATGTAGTCAAACACTCTTGCAATGTTTTGCTCTGTTTTCTTTGTGTATTTACAGTTGCTAAGGCGAATGTACGTTGAACTATTTCTAACTTTTAGTTATTACCTCACCATATGTAACTTAATTCAATGTTCTTCCAAGTAATTTTCTTAAGTAAAACTATAAGAGTCTGCATTCCGAACTACATTACTATTTTTATAAACTATCATTAGAGTTGTTGAATACACAGTACTTTACAGAACATACATACATCATCCCAGATCTAGAATGCAAAATGTTATAGAAAGACAAATTATAGGTTATTATAATGGACCACAGACAGTTCCGAAACATTTTCTGCCTTATGTAAAATAATTAAAAGGTTTTGTTACATAAGTCATCTCTACCGTGTTCTAGGATGGAATTCCAGATATCTGGAGTATGGGTTGCCTACTAACGGAACTGACTCCTAACTGACTCCTCACTTTTTTTAACTTGCTGGGCTTTTTTTGAGAAACAGAATGAATGTCATAATTGTAAAGACCATTGTGATATTTAGGAGGTATGTTGAATCCTGAAAGATAGAATCAATTAAAGAATAGACTACATGGTGAACCTGTCAAGAGTTGAACGAAACATGTCAGCATATTTTCACTTATTTTCACTTTCACTTGCAAACAATGTCTTTCAGCAAACACTGCAATACAACTCATTGTAGATGTTTTTGGCCTTCGTGGATAGGTGGATTTGACATTTTGCTTACAAGGATATATTTTGGCTTCAGGAATGTCTGTATGATTTTCATTAAGTAATTTAGCCTACAAAGTTTTGAGAGCTCAAGCTATAATTGTATGTGCATTCATGCAGAAAACTTATAGACCTGTGTGCCAGGGGACTGATGGTAGGGAATGCGTTAGACCTGTTTTTTAATGGCTGTGAGGTGAAGAATGTAAAATAAATTGCCCCAGATACATTAAGCCAGCCAGAAGTATAAATTAAGCCTATTAGCATGCAACCATCAGAATCTCAGTAAGCGTACGTTACTGAGCCATGAAGGCAAACTCACTTCTCCAGCAGACAAAGTAAAACAGCATGTTCATCAGTATCAAAGGCAGTACTAAGGTCGAGGACATGTAAGGATTGAAGAGTTGTATAACTGTCAAGGCTTGCTTGCTGGTTTTGTCCTTGATAACTTGTGTTGAAAAGCTTTTTCTCTTTCTATTTTTTTAATACAGTATTTCATCAAAATGATATCAGAAGGCAGTTCCTTCATAAAGGGCATGGTACTGGGAGCTGTATTTTGCCTGCTGCTTTCCATAATGGGGAGTTTCAGTCCAATTGAGCCCAGCTCTTCAGATGTTGAAGAGGAGCACCACCATCACCATGTCATTGCTCCGAGCAACAAGGATATGCAGAAGCTGACTGAGGCACAGATGCTGGAACTCGGCCAAAAGGTGCGGGTGTATTGCGTCATCATGGTCACGCCCAAGGTCCTGGTCTACTGGGCGGCGGCAAATGACACCTGGGCTAAGCATTGTGACAAGACCGCCTACTACAGTTCTGAGTCATCCAAAGCCTTAGAGTCGATAGACCTGCAAGAGCAGGATGAGTGGACCAGGATGCGCAAAGCCCTGAGGCATGCGTATGAGAATGCTGGGGATCTGCGCTGGTTCTTTATGGCTCGCCCCACCACTTTTGCCATCATTGAGAACCTGAAATACCTGATCCTAGACAAGGACCCGACCCAGCCCTTCTATCTGGGTCGCTCTCAGAATTCTGGGGAACTTGACTACGTGGAGTACGACAGTGGCATTGTGTTCAGCTACGATGCCCTGAAGCGTTTGATGGAGGTGCTGAAGAACGAGGACCTGTGCCCGGAGCGAGGCCGTGCCCTGTGGAAGGTGAGCGAGGAGAAGCAGCTAGCCATCTGCCTGAAGTATGCGGGGGTGTTCGCAGAGAATGGGGAGGACGCTCATGGCGTAACTCTCTTTAACAGCCAGAGCATCAATACCCTCATCACAGAGAGCATCGCCCAAAACCCTGACAAAGTACTGGAGACCTGCTGCTCAGACATGGCTATTAGTTTCAGCGGGATGTCGCCCAGCCAGATGCAGGTCATGATGTACGGGGTTTACAGGCTCAGGCCGTATGGACACGACTTCCATGATTCAATGATGTTTCTGCCACCGAAGGGGTCCGATAATGACTGATTCATGTCTTTGTTTTCAGCTGAGTAATGGAGAACGAAACAGGTCCTGTGACATTAGGCCTGTACGCTCTAGGGCAGTGGAGGATTGTAACTCACATCGTGATTGGTTGGAGTCAGATTGTGTGGAATGTCGTGTTCACAGAAATCAGCTTGTGTTATTGCTTGGGGAATGTACAGTCTTGTAACATTTGGAAGATAAAATCATACTTCTTCATACCAAATCCAAGGGACCAATATGAGAATAAAATGGTTCAGGAGAGAGCAAACCCATTATCAAAAATACTTCTATTTCAGTAGTTGTTTTCTCACCTGTTTTCACATTGCCCTTTAAACTTAGTTCTTTAAGGCTTTATCAACACCCCCTGTACTGTAACAGAAGGCACATAATCCTTGTCATTTCAATATGTGAAAAACCTGTGAAATCTCTTCAGGATTCATAACACCATAACAATGTCTGTGAGATCACCTGTGACATTATGAAATGTTGAAGTATTTGTGGAGAGAAAAATTACATACCTGCACTATGATTTGCTGGAAGTTTACAACTTGATCCCTGTACAATAACTACTAGAGGAATTTTGTTAAATTAGATATAACTGGTTTATTAAGACCTTTCCAGTTTAACATTGATCAAATGTAAGACTTAATACAATGGCACAGATTTATTATGCAGAGGTTCTTGTTAAGACAACTACTTTTTTGCCTAAAATGTTTATTGTTATTCCGATCATATTGATTTTATACATATTTCCTCTAACATCCACACTTCCGCATTTGTAGTCACTTGTTAGCCTTATTTCATGTGTTGTAATTGAAGAAGAAATCTTGGTTTAATATTATCTCCCTTTTAGTAAGCAATATAGTTAGTTTGGTGGCATGTAAAAAGCATATAAGTCACCAAACGGGCAGGAACTTGAACAGCTATGACTTAGAAAACAATGCTTTGTTGTGTACAGGACTCAGCATAAGGATCAGCTGTTGCTGTTGTCACCAGTCACCGTCATGACATTACACACAATCCCAACAAGTTGCTGAGCTAGGCTGTTAGATATTAATTGCAAAAATACGATGCCTCAAATTTTCTAGTGTTCTCTGACCATTACCTTAAAATAAACTGAGAGATATGAAGGCCTTTTTAAACTGGAACTACTTGAGTGCAACCTGCGGCAGTGGGATGAGTTTACAATCAATCGCAGTCTTGACTTTGTGTTGTTCATTGACAGTGATATTTTGATTACCATGAGCCACTTTTCCCCCAACACAGCAGGTAGTTTTGAATATGTTAGAGCTGTTTATCTGAGAAGATATTTAAAAGTGTGATAATTGGGTTTTGCTAAATTACCATTTGTCTGCAGAAGTCACATTTGACCACAACTTTCCAATGATACTGGCACATACTTTACCTGTTGCATCATCACGTAGGTCAAGCGAAATAGACATAGTTCACAGAGGCACATGCTGTGGAATTGCAGAATGTAATGAAAATGTAAAGGAATTAGTGTAAGAGTACTATAGACCAAAGACTGTGCACCCTTCACCAGCTATTTCATAAAATGTACATTAAAATAAATCACTGGTCAAACAGTTGTACTCAATGTGAGGGATTATTTATAATGATTTTCTTACAGTTTTTAAACATAGCTAGAAAGAGATTTGGTCACACCCATTGCAGTGTCTGTACAAACTTTGATAATAAACCCTGTGATCCGACAATTTATGTGTTCCTTGTTTTAACTGCTTCTGAATTTCATAACATCTTACAAGTATCATTGAGAATAAGGGTTGTTATCAAGAAAAGAATGTAGAAAGATTTTAAATAACTTGAATGAAGGCTTTATTTGTACATGACCGTGGGGATTGGTTTCAAAGTATCTAGTTTGGTAGAAGGTGAAGTCCGTTCGTTTAACAGTTGGTGGGCTGCCTGGTGCTCACTATGCAGAGTGCATGTCGTTCGTCTGATGATGTCACTTGTACGTCTTCATGTGCCACAGTCCGTCATTGAGATAGTGAACATTTTCAATTCCGATCCCTTTGTTGACCTTTCCTCTATTATGGGAGCATGTAATATGAAGTCATGAGAAGATGCTTAACAGTGTTGAATATGTAGCAAGCCCCACCCACAAACCCACTGTACTTACATGTCATCTGCAGACATTTTCATCACTCCAACACATAGTGCATACTGCTTGCCCTCTGCCATTATGGCCTGTGAGGTTAAATGAGTCAAGGAAAGGTTTGTTCTGGCAATAATCCTATGGCACACTCCACCAGCTCCTCTTTCTGAACACAGCAATACTAATACAATACAATACTAATGAAATCAACAGCATTCACAACCACACACAGACATACAAGCAGGTGCAAGAGCCAAAGGGTTGAAAGGATACACAGACTGTCTCCGGCGCAGCGGGGTACAGTTTGGCTCCAGGAGACGTCAGTCCTGGGCACATGATATTAGCTCCACTCAAGACAAACTTAATGGCACCTTTATCAACTTGTTGATGAGGAAGAATGAAGGGAACTAGAAAAGGTTTTAGGGAAAAAAACAATCAATTTATAGCATAAAAGTTTTCACTCATTGAAGTGTAAGTAAGCGTGGTAGTAAAGGTCTTACATTTGTGCAGCAGTCTGAGGGTAGGATAAAATAATCCGTCCCTTTGTCTGAAGAAGAGGAGCTCTCCATTCACGGTCAGGATTTCAATATGTTCATGACTTCATCGGGTGAGCGTTACCACAAGCAGGAGAAAAGCAAGCAAATTGTAAGATGGCTTATGTTAATTGGCTAGAATCTCTGCATCACAGGAAATAAAACCAGGTCTATTCCATGTGGTCGGGAAAATGTAAGAAAAAAGAAAGAATTAATGAGAGACAACTATAGCCTACCATCTCACGATTTTAACAGGGTCTTTCTTTGGCATTATTTGACTGAGCCATACGTCGATGTCAGGAAACTGCTCCAACAGCTGATTTTTAATGCCCTTGATCACTGACGTCTTCAGCTGAATACAGTTGGAAACGTTTTCCTTTTCATCAAATCTGCAATGAAAGCACAATTATATGACAGTATTTTTTTAAATGCCCTCTCTCCGTTCAGTTAAAGTTGAAATAACCTAATATTTATGAATAATTTTACTCTATTTTCTTTACTTTGGCTATGTTTCATGCTTTGTAACACACTTTTGTATATAGTCATGTCAACAGCAACCTGAATTAAGTCCAGTTGACTAAAACATCAAGGCTTATTCCATAACAGTGACAAACTAACGGTAGATGAACATCAAATACTGAAGGATGCGGCATGATCAACAAAATCAATAGTTGAAGCTATTGTATGTAGCTAGCTAGTATTAGCCGAACAGTTTTAAGACACTTGCGTTACCCAGACTTTCTGACATCAGCAATGATTTGAGTGAAGCTGTCAACTCTTGGCTTCGCTTACTCACTTAACGTTAGCATAAACCAACGAGCTACCTAGCAAGTTTAGTAACGTTACAGTGTTTCAAAGGAGCTGTCAGCCATGCGTTGTCACGGCCAGCTGAGATAAGGCTGGTCAATTTAACAGTATAAGGTACTGCTTTCGTATAGTCACATGATTTGCGATCAGGATGGTTTGACATGAGGTTTCATGCTTGCTCGCCGTCCACGAACACAGAAGCTTGCATTTTGGCCAATAGGCTAATAGATAGATAGCTAGCCCAAGCTAGTCAGTTAGCAAGCTGAATGGCCGTACAAACCTAAAAAGCCTACCTGTAACTTACTTTTTAAACATGCTTGTAGGTAATGGTCAAACTTGTTCCTGTCTTTCACTTGATAATCCACCTTCGTTTGGTTGTCCTTTGTCACTAACCAGAAAACCCACAGAAATGAATGAATGTTCAGAAACATGCAACTTCCACAGTATATTTTGACTAGCTAGCAAACTAACCGCTGAGTGAGTATGGGCGACTACCGTTTTTTTTCCATCGATATCAAAATACGGGCACTGAAAAGGTGAACTGGTTTGAAATAACACTTTTGTAGAGTTCCTGATGAAGCCTTACCCAAATGACTCTTTAGAAAAAATGACAGAGGACGTTGGTTTGTGAAAAGATTCGGCCATAATCAATACTTGGACTATGCAGTACAGCCCCTATTTTGAAATACAAGACAACAACAAAGGAAGTGATTCATTTCAGGGTCACGTTGCCAATTTTGAATCCTCGTCTGAAAGGAAGAAAGGTTTGTGTGTTTTAAATCATGATGCAATGAATTGACCAAGAAACACGATATAAAGTAATTGGACCATGTTTACCCCTTGTCTTTGATCAGACACACGATTAATAGAGAAGTTTGTGAATGGGAAGAGTTTAGTTCAATGGTTTTAGTCAAATACATGTACCCTACCGACAACAGTTAGCTTAAATTCGATGTCATTTGTTGTAGAAGCTATTTTAATAGGCTTCCACGATTTAATGCTACCTAGCTATATCCTTTCAAACTATTTATTTTTGTCGATGAACATAGCTTGTAACTATTTAATCCACAATGCCTTGTTTTATTTCCATGCACAGGATAAGATGGACAGACACACAACTTCCACTTCCTCGAAGAAACTGACTTATGTGCCTGAACTCTCTGACGACGACAGCTCAGGAAAAGAGAACTGTTCTGGAAGGGGTGGAGGCCGTCCAAATCGATATGTAAAAGACTCAAGTGACGAAGAGTTTGATAAAAGTAAGCTGATGTTTCCATGTGCTTCCAAAAGGCATTAAAAATCCTGCCAAACACCCAAGCCCTTGGTTCTGCACTGCATTTCATCATTTTGTGAGGATGTATCAGACGTTTGTTTTGTTCTCTTACTAGTTTTGGATAAACTAAACACAAGAAGAACTGTTCCGAAAAATTGCCAGTCTGCCAAGAAAATCAGGTGAGAATGAGAGGTGTTGCTCCGTCATTCCAAAAAATTATATTCTTAGTTTCCATGACCCTTCTTTTGTGGATGTTGCTATACTTAAACAATGTTCAACTGTTCAATTTTCTTTACAAGTCAACACATTTCAAATCCAGGTAGTGATGACAGCTTTGAGTCATGTGAGTACTAGAAAAAGGGCTATCATTTGTTTAAAGTGTTGAACTTAATGAAATCTCCATTTGTTTACATTCTTAGTAAGAGTTTCTTCACATGAGTGCACAATTTTTATTTTTAAAATGCTTTAGTACTACACCGGCTCAAGACTCCTAAGTCCGTACCAAGAAAAGGATCCGTCAGTAGACACAATGGGTTCGTATGCGGTCTGTTTTTAACATTAAGAAATACTTTGAATTTTTTTTAACTCTAAGACATCAAGTGTGTCCATCTCTTTACAGTTTGAAAAAAATCGTTGTGAACTTGTCTTCTGACGAAGACTCTATCCTTGAAACCAAGAAACCACTTGCCTCCCAAGGTGCTGTAACACCACTCCATTATGCTGCTCTTTAGTTCTTTGTGTAACTAAAATGTGCTCTCTCAGGGAATAGTTGTTCATGATGCATGATGTTTATGATGACCTTCAATAATATTGTCTCGTACCATACTGCACTTGGTACTGTGCATGATAAGCTGCTTCATGTTCTCAACAGCCATCTCCAAGTCAAAGCTCAAGCCTCTTCAAGTCTCACAGCAATGTGATTCTCCAGCCTTTATTAGTGATGATGATGATGATGATGCTGGCAATGAAATCCCCATCACAAACACCATCAAGACTACCTACGTACATCCCACCCCAAAGGGGAGTCGTTATACTCCTGTTCTCTCAGTCACGACTCCCATCCCATCATCTGCCCCTCTGAAGAGCGTTTCTAGGCAACCAGTTCTGAGTTCAGACAGTGATGGAAGCTTTGAGGAGTGTAAGTTTTGGCAAGAGACAAGACTGAATGATTCAAACTAGTTCATTAGCTTCATGATAATATGTTTGTAAGAGCAACCTAAAATGTATCTTTGCAATATCTATGATGTTACACTAAACTCAATTTCCAGCTTCCAATTTGTATGTGCTATGTTAATGTGACTTACACTTCACTTACATTTTCTTCAGGTCTTATGGCTCTCTATGTCCTCTGATGTAAATATCTATCTCTTGGTGTAAACATCTGACTATATTAGTTTCATTTTCTTTAAATACAATAGTTTTAAACCGGGTGAAGACGCCTAAGGCTCAACTTAGAAAAGGGTCCATCAGTGGAAGCGACGATAGGTAAGTGTGTGTGTGTGTGTGTGTGTGTATGTATGTGTATGTATGTGTGTGTGTGTGTATATATATATATATATATATATATATATATATCGGACCCGCCTTGGCCTTAGAAATGCCATAACTCTTTGTGGCATATTCAACAAGGTGCTGGAAACAATCCTCAGAGACCTTGCCCCTGTTGCCTTCTAATGTTACAAAGATGAGAAGTTAAACAGGTATATCTAAAGAAGTGGTGTGTGTGTGTGTGTGTGTGTATGCATTATATATCATAATGTATTTTCTTTCTACAGCTTCAAACATTTCATTGTGGATTCCTCAGATGATGACTTTGTCTTTGAGCCGAAAAAAAACCCAGTCACCAAAGGTATTTTGAAGTCTTTATACATATTCCTCACTGGCTGAAAACCAATCGCTCTTGGTAATGTAGTGAGGAATCTATTTGTTTTTCATGAATTTGAATAAAATACTTTCTTTCCATTGGTATCTCAATTAGACCTATAATTCATTTTTATTATCTTATTCAATAGGTAGAACCAAGTCCAAACCTCCTGAGGCTTCACCACAAGTTGAGAAACGGCCCCTGTCAAACTATGACTCCCCTGTCTTCCTCAGTGATGATGATGATGATGATAATGATGGAGCCGCCATTAAAAGCACTTGGAGGACCCGTCACACCAAGCCTACATCAGTGACTCCTCGCTCATGTGCAGCTCCTGTCCCATCCTCTGCTCCTCCAAAGTCCAGTCAGAACAAACTGAGTGCCTGGATCAGCTCAGATGAGGGGGAGGTTGAGTCTCTGATGGACCGCCTCAAGAAGAACTTAAGGCTAAATAGTGACTGTGCGCCCACTCCTAAGAATAAGCCAGGTGTTTTTGCTTTTTCTTGTCCCTTTTTAAAAAAAGGACTGTCTATAACATTATTTATTATCAACACTGATGTATTGTCTAATTTAAACAATAACAAACTTTGGCCTTGTGTAACTTCTTTTTGGTTCTTATTTTCAAATTGCAGAGCCTAAAAAGAAACCCTGCCTGTCCGATTCGGCTGTGAAGGGAAAAGTCAAACCGAACGGCAGACCTGTTAAGGGAGCTGAGGGTAACAACACGCCCGTGCAACCACCAACGTTCCGACCGGTCAGCCAGACTGAGCCCAGAGTCAAAAATGGAAGCAGGTATGTCTGTCAGTGTCTTTGTACAATATGAAAAATCAAGTCTTTCCTGTCACCCAAAGATCTTGAGAAGGTCATCCATGCCTTCATATCCTCCCGGCTAGGCTACTGCAACTTCATTTATACTGGAATTAGCCACTTGTCTCTGTCCCGCCTACAATGAGTCTAGAACGCCTGTACCTGGAAAAGAGACCATATTAGCCCTATCCTGGCTTCTCTCCACTGGCCTCCAGTGCGGCTATATCGCAGATTTCTTAACCCCTTTTTCCACCGCCAGACCCCTCAGGTTGTCTAACTTAGGGCTCCGGGCAGTCCAACAACCTAAGATTAAATCCTAGGGTGACGGCGCATTTGCTGTTGCAGCCCCTAGACTGTGGAACAGCATCCCCCTCTCTATCAGAACAGCCCCTTCTATTGACTACTTCAAGTCCAGGCTCAAAACCCAATTTTATTCCCAAGCATTTGGATCCTCCTGATCAGAGTTGATCATTTTTCATACTTCCTTTCTGTGTACAGCACTTTGGTCAATGTCAGGTGTTTTTAAATGTGCTTTATAAATACATTTGACTTTGAATGCATGAAGGGTTTCAAATATGTTTGTAGAATATGTCAGAGAACCAAAAGTCTGAGCAAACTGTATTTCCATATCAGGCTTCCTGCATGTAAAGTCCCAGGCTGTTTCCTGCAGTCACTGTCAGACCCAACGTCTGCTTACTGCCGCAATTTCAAACAGAGCAAGGAAGAACTTACCAGCAAACTGTATCGTCTGTACAACACCAGTGTTTTTGAGAGCAAGGTAAGTAGACAGGTCTACCGTGTGGGGCCCAGGATGAATCAAAGAACATCTGCATCCTTTCATTTAATTTACACTGCAGGGAACAGAAACTGCTGTGCTACATTTTCTATTGATATAATGAAAAGTTTTTATTATTTGTATTACTGGTAGTAGTAGCAGCCTATACCAGAGAAGAGGACTTATCTGTGAAGCCCTATAATTTGAATAACTTTCCTGAAGGCTATTTTAAGACCAGGCTAGCCATATTGAGCCACAGAGTCCTCTATGTACTAACATCATCCCAAACCTTCAGCTCCCAGCCGACATGTCTGTCACATGGTGCAATAAAATGAGGAAGACCGCAGGATTCTGCATCACAGGCCAGGAGCGAGGCACGGGCCTGCGCTACGCACGCATCAGATTGTCTGTCAAAGTCTGTGACTCTGCAGGTAAATTGTCCCCTACTCCCCTTTGAGCTTTTTCATGAAGCGTGTCCATCAACTGGTAATACAAGCATGTCAATTACAGACTGCGTAATGTGTTGCTTAACTGTTTGTAGACCGTCTGAGAGACACGCTGGTCCATGAAATGTGCCACGCCGCCCCCTGGCTTATCCACAACATACGGGACGGTCACGGGCCCATCTGGAAAATGTTCGCCCAAAAAGCCAGGCTGGCACATCCCGAGCTTCCCATGGTCAGCCGCTGCCACAGTTATGACATCAAGTACAAGTTCCAGTACCAGTGCAGTCGGTGCAAAAATACGTAAGTCAGTCAGTAGATTAAAAAGGGAAGGCGTGGCATCTGTAATATATCTGTGATTGCTGTCTGTGGTGATTTCAGTGGTCAAGTTTATTTAGCTGTTTTTTCTACATTCCAGCATCGGACGTCACTCCAAGTCACTGGACGTCCAGAGGTTTGTGTGCGCTCTCTGCACGGGTCCGCTAGTGCTGATCACTCCCTCAAATTCCCGCGCCCCCACGCCCTTCGCCATCTTTGTGAAGGAAAATTTCAAGACAGTCCGACAGCAGCTTGCTGGCCAGAGTCACGGCGACGTCATGCGTAAACTCAGTGCTGACTTTGCCAGCAAGACACGTCTCAGTGAGAGCTGAGAGCTGAGCGCCAGTGGAGGGAATCCTGGTTTGAAACAAGAGATTTGTGACTCTTGTGTGCATAACTGATAAATACCTCACTGATTCAAGATTAAATCATTTGGCAGCTTCTACAAAATCAGCCTTACAATTTGAACAGGGATTCAGAAATATTATCTCAACTAGTGAACCAGTGGTATAATATTCCTGAGTGATTATAACATACCTGCTGAAATATGCTGGCAAAGATTTGTTTTATGGTGCAAATAACGCTGTGCCAATTCAGTAGTTAAGTTCAATGTCTTTTAAATGTTTTTAATATTTCTATTCACTGTGTTCAGTGATGTCTTGTGATCTATTTTATTTGTGTCTTTCTCAATAAAGACTATTTTTTGTACCAAAGAGGTGAATTGTTTGACACTGGATACAATGCATATTACATTACAAGACCTGAAGAAATATGATGTGAAGTCAATACTGTCGTAGATCCAAAAAAAAAGATGTAGATGCTGTTTGATAAAAGCCTTTGTGAGCCTACTAGTTATTTGCCTCTGCACAAAAGCATGCAGGAGGTGATATAAATATTGTGGTTGGGTATCCATGGCTTCAATGTTAAACTAATTCAGTGTTGATTATTCAAAATCAAATCATAAAAAGGGAGCCTGATAAAGACAGCACACAAATGGCACAACGGCCATATGCTTTGTAGTAGGTCTCTGTTACTGTTTTCAGCTAGACAGCAGGTTTCAGTTATTTTATGTTATTATTTTTAAGCTAAATTATTTACAGTTTAATATTAAACCTGGTATTTGAATTCATGCTGATTCAAAGGTGAGTGTATGAGTTTTTCTTATTCAGGTGTCCATTTCATCGTCAAGCACAGTGCAGTATAATAAGTCAAAGCAGAGTGACTTACAACTGTACTGAGGTCATCAAGACACTCTTTGGAATTGTTGTGATTTAAGATTTAATTCAAATTGTGTGTAGGGCAAGAATGTATCCTTTTGCCGTGTTTGCTTTTTTTTTTCTCTAAAATAGTTTTCTATGAAAATATTTGTCCAGGTACAAAGAAATGTATTTATTTATATATTTTCACACCATCATGTCATATGTGATTTTAAACAGTGTTTGCTTTCATGCACCAAGCTGGGAGAGGTATTTCTTTGCAGATGATGGCAATTCACACTGGCCCTTTTTGGTGTAAAATATCCAAAACCTCATTGTGCACCTTTTAAAGGCAGGAGGTTTACCAGTGTATGTGTCATTCACAGGAGTCATGAGGACTTGTAATAGAACTGAAGTGGAGTCTACAGCACAGATGGACCCACACCTTTATCACATCATCCACCTGACCACAGTGTGCCTGACCTGTGTTGCCAACATTCTCCTGAGCATCCCACTGCTGGTGGCCATGAGCCGGTCTCCCTCCCTCCTCTGCAAGTCCCGCTTTCTCTTCCTCTTCCACCTGCTCTGCTGTGACAACCTGCAGCTGGTGATCCTGCTTGCCCAAGACACTCTCCTCGCCTCCCACTTCGCCATGTCAGTGACCCATTGTGTGGTCTTCTGGGCCACCAACCAGTTCTTGGGCATGGTGGCTGTCCTCCTTAGGGCCACCCTGTCGGTGGACCGCTGCGTGGCCATCAAGCTGCCCCTGCGCTACGAGATGCTGCTAACCCCCAGATGGCAGCGGATTGCAGTGGCGCTCATCTGGGCGGTGTCCCTGCTGGTGAGCACGGTGGCCCTGTGCATGGTGCTGAGCCGCGTGCAGGTGAACGCTGCACTCCCGTTCTGCCTCGTTTACATGATGATGCCCTGCCTGTCGGACCTTCAGCCCGTGGCCATTTTCAGCATGGTGGTGACCGCCATGGTGCTACCCGTCTGCTTCATCACCATCCTGGGCAGCTTTGCGCTGCTCTGCTGGGACCTGCAGGGACAGCTCTGCTCTCAGCGCCGGGCCTGGGTCACGCTGGCCCTGCAGGCCGTGCAGATGTTCATTTATACCGTGGCTCTGGTGCTCAGGATCAGCTTTGTCCATGCCAAAGTGCACAGTGAGCAGCTAGACCTGGCCATCAACACCATATACATCGTAGGCATCTCGCTCATTTCACTGGTGTATGGGTACCGCTCTCGGGAGCTGCAGAGCAGACTGCTCAAACGCCCTGTTTCCAGCCAAGTCAGCACCAGCCAGTGATCTTTTCCCACCTTTTATATTCTGCTAAAGCAGGCTTGCCTGCTTGCTCTTTAACAAGACTGAGGGACACCGAAGGGGGACACTTAATTCAGACTCCTTGCACTGAGCGGTCGTTGAGTACCACCTGAACTGACCATTCCATTAAAGATAAGATCTTCCATCACCTATTTTAATGTCATGTTTTTCCCTCTCCTATTTTGTTCTAAACAAACCTGTGACCTATATTAGAGGGCAAAGAACCCAAACAATAACATCAGTGTACCTATTCCCTCAATATTTGAAGAAGCAGTCTGTGATTTGGTTTTGTAAAAGGTTGTTATTTACGCTTAACAGCCAGTTAAATTACATGGTTTTGTGACAAACTTGGCTAATTTAATATAGACCAAGTGGTAAACCTAACAGAAGAGACTATGGCTTAATTCTCCTAGCCAAAAAAATCCACAGGGCTCTTCAGTTAGGAGGTTTACCATTTACTGACTTAACTTAGCCAGGCTCATCACTAAACATGATATTGGAATACCCCCCAGGACTGTGTACAAACACCAGAGCTTTTCTTGCAAAAATGCTCCACTGTTTGCAGCTCTTCTACTGCAAACACTGAATGGACACACCATGGGGAGATATTGCTGAATTTGACTAAATGTGTATGGGATTACAATAGCTGACTCTACCTTTAAATGGTTGTTATAGTAGTAATTTCAGTAGCTACTGTATATAGTTACTGCTTTTTTAATGTATCTTTTCTGTATGAGTTTAAAACCAAAAGTCAATACATTGTGACATTTATGATAGATACAGGTCAAAGTATTTTTCTAGGCCCCTGTAGAATGTAGATTTGGTGGAAGCAGAAACTGATTCAAGGTTATGTGTTAGACAAAGCAAGGCCTTATTTTTGCCAATGACTAATGAAGCCTACTATGAAGCGCAGGGGTGGTAAAATAATATTCTGACATTCTATGACATTAAAGCATTTAAAGGGAATCATATTTTCATTAGAGCTCCTGCAAGTAATATGTGGAACTCTATGTAAATTAATGTAAATAAACATGCAACTTTTCAGAACAGACCTGCTTCAACTTGGTTACTGCCTGATAATGTAAATAAGGTATGTCTACTCACACCTTATGACAGTAGTTGGAAATTAATTGGACCTGAACCTCTTAATTACAAGGAAGAGCTAAACACAGTTTGATATCGAGTGTTATGTTATAGTATCAGTGTCTTTGACCTTGTATAAACCAAAGCATGTAGCAACAGGACACAAGGAAAGCCAGACCTTTATAGTTATCACACCACCAAACTGATATTGTGTGTGCTGTGTAAATACACAAATGAGGAAGTAGTCCCATTTGTTTGATAAACAATATATACCCATCCAACTACACCCAACTCCCTGATCATGAATCACTGATAAGAGCCTGTTTGGTGCTAAATGACGTGAGTATCCTTTACACAGTATATTATCAGCTAATGCATTTTATCTTGCCATGTGACTGATGCAAGCAAAGACACAGACAATGGTTACTGCTCAAGTGACAACTATGTTTATACCTGAAATAATTCTAACTGCATATGCAGTCAAATACAAAACATTCAGTACTCAAGGGCAAAGGTGTACAAATACAAAGAGGGCAGAATAATATCCAGTACAAATCAGAAAATACAGACACAAGTTCACGGCAGGTTATAGATTACAGTATTTAGAGAAAAGGGCAGAGGGGCAGGAGATATGGGGGCCTCCCTGAAGCTTACAGACACCCTCTGTCAGGACTTAGGCACAAAGACAAGATCAGCCTTAAGAATACAGAGCTTACTCCCTGAACACACAATGGCAAGCTAAATTGTAGTTTCAAGCGATCAAAATTCATTAAGAGAAAAACAATTCTATATCTTATATAATATAACTATCTTCTGTAATTGTATTATGACACTTAAATATGTTTGGGAACATCAGGAATGGTATGAGAGATCTATAGTTGTGGTGTGTAGGATCAACAGGTAGGCTTTCTTTTGTTTCAAAGCAGATGTAGGCACTGTAGGATTTTGGTGCTTGACCCAAATTTCTTTCTGGGTACAATGTCTGATGGCAATGACACAGCTGTGCTTTGCATTTTAAACATTAACCATCAAGTAAAATTGAGGAGTGTTCCAATGCGGTTCAGTGATGAACCTGGAAATGTCAACTTAGAGTAAGTGGTAAACCTCCTAATAGAAAAGCCACATGGCTTTGTTCTCCAAGCAAAACAAAGCCACTTGGTTCTTCTTTTGGGAGGTTTAGCACTTACTCTGAGTTACAGTAACTTTCCCAGGTACATCACTAAACCACATTCTGGGAATACCCCCCAGGTCATGGTACATATTGTTGGCGCATTGTTATTAAATAAATAGGTTTATATATTAAACCAAAATGTATTTCAAGCAGAGCTTCCAATGCCATTGACAGCATTTGGTAAACAGTTAATGTGATGAAATGTGATGAAGCCATTCATAACTGATGAGTTTTGAATGTGAATGTCTGTTTTCATTTTTTGGAATGATATCATTGTAAACAGCCTCAGTGCATGGGACAGGTGTAGTGAGTACGGGGAACTAGTGATACTATATACCCCCTGCCCCAGCCACTGAAGATACTGATTCAGCTGATTAGTACAAGCTGGTTTTCTTCATGATGCGAAAGAATTCTTGCTGGTTCACCTCCCCATCTCCATCTCTGTCTGCTTCATCAATCATCTCCTACAAGATGAAAGAGCCACACAGAGACAAAATGCATAAGCTGAGGCGAAATCATTTAAATTGAAACACCATCTTTTGCGAACTAATGTGGCACATTCCCAACATTTTCATTTTAGCCAGCCCGTTGGTGTTATCTACCTGCAGTTCCTCATCTGTGAGGTTCTCTCCCAGTTCTTTTGCCACTCTCTTGAGGTTGCGAAATGATATTTTACCCGTCTCGTCATCATCAAACAGTCGGAAAGCTTTAAGGATTTCCTCCTTAGAATCCTTCTCAGCCTTAAAAATGGAAACATTTGTTAAAAGAAAAGACATGTGAGCCTGTAGCCTACTCAAAGAAGCATGCATTTTCAACACAGACCAAAGCCTCACCATTTTCTGAGTCATAACGGAGAGAAAATCATTGAAAGAGATTTTTCCGGTGCCTTCCTTATCCACTTCTGTGATCATCTTCTTGATCTCCTCCTTCTTGGGCTCAAACCCTAGGGCTCTCATGGCCACCTGCCACACAAAACAACCACTTGAAGAATATCCTAAAAAGATAGACTTGCTCAGTGATATAACCTGATATCTTACCTTCAGTTCCTTTACATCTATATGGCCGGAGCCTTCTGTATCAAAGAGCTCAAAGGCCTCTCTGATCTCCTGCCGCTGTTCCTCGGTAAGTTCAGGTTTGGGGCTAGTTTTCTTACGTGGAGCTACCGCCCCTAGTGATGGCCTTTTGGCACTAGTGGCCTGTGAACAACAAGGTGAGGGAAAGGTAAGATTAGGTAACAAGGGCCATCGATAACTCTGGTGCAAGAATTACCATTCCAAAACGTAAAGAGAGTTGTAAAATCCCATATGGTGTCAAGCGTCATAATTAGCGTAATAGAAAGAGATAGGCATGTGCAAAAAAGCGGGTTACACACGACAAATACTACATAGGAAAAAAGTCATAGGTCTATTAATGTATTGTGTTACGCTTTAATCGTGACAGTGATATAGCTATTAGAAGAATGGAGATAAGTTGTGATTCCGCGCGGTTGATGGAATGATGCAGATGCTGTCCTCTGTTAACGTAATACTTACCATCATGTATCTGGATGACTCACGACGCAAAAGCCAGCTGATCCTCTGCTAGCCAAACTATCAAATCAAAGCGACGTGTCGTTAGTGAATTTGCAGGATCAAGCACGTCTAGAGTAAGCTATATGAATGCATTAAATATGTCGAGATGACCAATTTTGTTTACATTCGCTCACATCACCGACCAAACCTGCCCAGCAGTGATCAGAGTATTTGTTGGTGGTCGGCAAGACTACAACCAGGTTTCGGGCTCTGCTACAACACTCCTAACATCGATTGGATAATTGGTACATGTGATGTTAGATTCCGCATTATCATTGGCTGATCTTTGCGTCACATAGGGTGCATATTAGTTCTTCACAAATCATTCTGACCGTTGCAATAAATGCAAGAATACATACATTTATAGTAGATATTTGCTATTCTTTAAGCAAGCTAATTATCATTCCTTTTTTAGTTTTACATGGTAAATAAAACCAACGTATCTATTGAAATACAAGGGTGCTCAAGCTACACCACATGTAAATATAAATACATTAATCATATATTACATCGTTTATCGTCCAGTTACTGTTTAACAACTTTTCCGTTTAGATTACAGCCGTTTACACGCATACATTTTTTACAGCGACTAGAAAGGGGCGGGTCCTCCTACCGGTAGGACGGATGATTGTCAAATAACCTGTGGATTGGTCTGAGCTATGGCGTTCTTTTGCGTAACTATGTATTATTGGCTTTCCTTACTTGTCAACTTGATGTCGGCGGTTTTCATTCACCAATGAGATTATCACCAGCTCATCAGCTGATACAGTCTCATATTTGTATTAAGACTTGTTCGGCTCGTAGTGTTTGCACATTTTTCAAGTGAGTTATAGAATTCAGTTATTCTGTATGTAGCCTGTGAAGTGATATGTTGTGCTATTTTGATGAATTGGCCTGCATGTAGTTCCTGCGTTTAGTTTTAGTTTAACCATTCCCAAAATCATGAGCAACGCACAGGTCTTCATCCGTGAATGCATTCGAACTAATACATTTTATCTTTTAGGCTCGAGTTTGGATTAAAGGACACTGCTCAGAGGATGGCCACTCGCATTCGACCGGTAAGTTTGCAAAGCAGTCGAGTTGACTTTACTGATGTTTTCTTTTTGCTAGCCTACCTGCGTAGGAGAGACAACTTGTCAACCCCTTTTTGTACATGCACAAACTATATTGTTTATGGCTATCAGTAGATTAGCGATCTTAAAGGAAGTAGTCTTTTGCGTACCTTCAACCAGCAACCTGTGAAAATCTTATAATATCAGTATTCCTATGTAGACCCTTGGTTTTATTGTTTACAGAGCAGCAAAAGATGTGCTGTCATTGGCGGGTCAGGGTTCCTTGGGAGACACCTGGTGGAGAAGTTGCTGGAGAAAGGGTACACAGTTACAGTGTTCGACATTCGGCAGAGTTATGAACTCCCTGGAGTGGCGTTTCATGTGGGGGACCTTTGCGACAAACAGGTGAGCTTTTGCGCTGCAAGAAAATGACAACTTCTCCCCAGAGACATAGAAACACACAACATATTTCTATCATAAATAAGAGTGATATTCCATTGAATTTTTGGATGCAATGACAGGACATCACAGTTTCTCTCTCTCTCTCTCTCTCTCTCTCTCTCTCTCTCTCTCTCTCTCTCTCTAGGCTTTACTTACAGCTTTGCAGGATGTGTCCCTGGTGTTTCACTGTGCGTCTCCAGCTCCTGCCAGTGATGACCGTGAATTATTTCAGAAAGTCAATGTTGATGGCACCCGCACTGTCATACAAGCCTGTCAAGAGAGGGGAGTGCAGGTAGGAGGCACTGTAGCCTATCTCTGGCATTCTTTTATCTTAGTATCACAGTGGAAGAATCTCTATGCAATCAGATAGTAGTCACAGGAGAGACACATAACAAAGAGGCCTTTGCTAGCATATCTGATTTCACTGATAACAAATTAAGATGGAAAATATCTGTATCTGACTGTTTCAGAAACTGGTTTTGACTAGTAGTGCCAGTGTGGTGTTTGAGGGCACTGACATTAAAAATGGGAAGGAGGACCTTCCATATGCGAAAAAACCCATTGACTACTACACTGAGACCAAGATTCAACAGGAAAAGGTAACAGTTGATGTGCCTTTGCAGTTTTTTATTTTTTATTTCAAATCATTCAGAACTACAGTATATATATACATTTTTCCTGTCTCACAAAGCCAGATTTTTGACCTGGTGTACAATGTATATAAACTTGACCAAGGATTTGAAGTGCATTTTAATGTAACTTGAAGGACATTCTTATGCAATAGATATGCAATATTGTTGTGTTATATGTTGTTGTTGTGTAATATGTTGTCCCTCGTCGCACCAACAGGAAAAGCACTCCAAATTTCGTTGTATGTAAATACAATGACAATAAAGGCTTTTCTATTTTTCTATTTATGTATGCCAGTCAGTCAGAGTGTAAGCAGTCATAGATTTCTCCTTCTGTTGCTCCTCCTCAGTTGGTCCTTGAGGCTTGTGATAAGGATAAAGGCTTCCTCACTGTCGCCATTCGGCCCCATGGCATCTTTGGCCCTCAAGACCCCCAGCTTGTGCCCATCTTGGTGGACACAGCTCGCCGTGGAAAGATGAAGTTTATCATTGGGTGGGTAATGATCGTGAGGTACCAGCAGCATCACTGAAATGCTACATATCTCATTAAATGCTATTGCCATTAAATGCTTGACATTTCCAGTCCAATGATGCAAAATCTAAAATGTTGGCAGTTAAGAGTGGTCTCATGAAGTGGCATTATTTAGCTTAGAGGAATCTTTTTTTAGTGTTCTCAAAACATTACTGAGTTGACCACGGACAATGATGAAACATTCAGTTTCATTATGATTCATTTTGTGAAAGTTAATCAAAATCGATATTGTTATCATTTATTTTTTCTGTTTTAACCTCTAAATTATTAAACTCTGAAAATAAGAAATTGGATTTGAAATAATATTCAGTCATAATCATCATTAATGTCATAATCAATCATCATACTGAACAGGTGCAAATAATGCAATTGCTTATATTAGCAATAACAACAGACTGGCTTTGCTCCCACTTGACATATGATATGTGTGTGCCTTGGCAGTGATGGCTCTAACCTGGTGGACTTCACCTTTGTGGAGAATGTTGTTCATGGGCACATTCTGGCAGCGGAGCACCTGAAACCAGATTCACCACTTTGTGGCAAGGTCAGAACCAGTTAACTAACTAACAGCTCTCTCTCTCTCTCTCTCTCTCTCTCTCTCTCTCTCTCTCTCTCTCTCCCTCCCTCTCTCTTTCTGTCTCTCTCTCTCTCTCTCTCTCTCTCTCTCTCTCTCTCTCTCTCTCTCTCTCTCTCTCTCTCTCTCTCTCTCTCCTTATGTCTGTCCCTATCCTTCCCTGATGCATTCACTTATTGGGACATTCCATGACAAGTCAGCCAAAGGTTCTTACCTCAAATATAAGGGAGAAATCCCAAATATTAGAATCATCGGGATAATATTTATGTATTGTACAGCAAATTACTTTCACAGAAGGGGAGAGGGTAAGATCTGTCAAATAATGTAATCATATTTCCCTATACGGGATAGGGAAAACAATGGTGAAGGCAGTGTATGAGTGAGCTACAGTACAGATGTGTGGAGGAGTACACTTGAACAGAATAGGACCTAACCTGGTGCTCAACGCAAGATCCGGAGGGGCAGAGAGTACAGTAGAGTAGGGTAGAGTGGATAGTAAAATGTATATTTTGCTTGCACTTCAGGTATTAAGCAGTGTATTTAACCCCTTGAATTGTGAATAATATGACAAATTTCATGATTTGTTTTTGTTGAAAGATTGAAAATAGATACATCATCATCTTCATGTGTCACACATTAGATTTTTTATATTTTTTTTAATGGAATAAAATTGGACGTTTTTATTCTGGAGCCATCTTTACAGGTCAGTTTCTGCCAGATTAAACTACCTATGGCCTTAATACTGCACATATCCTCATACAAGTTTGTTTTACAGCAGGAAGACAAATATTACTGGAATATCCTAAATACTCAAATTCATTTTTTCTTTTTTTTGGGTGCCTGTTCCTGACAATCCCTATGAAGCCTTTTTGAACCCCCTGACTTGCTCTGAAATTTAGGTGAAAATTGTCAGTTGGAATATTATAAAAAATTGGTTGCATTGAAATGGGATAGCTCTATTCTCTCTTCCATACACTAGCTCATTATTTTTCATTGACTTGCTTTCTCTGTCTTTCTATCTTATTCCCAAACAAGTACACACTTTTCTTATCACTCTCTCCTCACATATATTCAAGTCACATGCTCCCACAACCTTTTACCCTGACAGTGACATTTACACTATGCAATGCACAGGTGCTCTCTAGCATTTCTAACATTCACAGTGTCAAAGAATATTATCTATGAGCGTGGAAGTCATATTATGTTATCACACTGTATCTCTTCATGTGATCTTTTTAACCTCCAGGCCTACCACATCACTAATGATGAGCCTGTGCGCTTCTGGGACTTCATGTCCCAGGTGCTAGTAGGGCTGGGGTATGATGCGCCACGCTACCACCTACCCTACCAGCTGGTGTACGGCATCGCCCTGCTGCTCTGGCTGCTGGCCCTGCTGCTGCGGCCCCTGGTCCGCATCAAGCCCACCTTCACCCCCATGCGCGTGGCACTGGCTGGCACCCACCACTACTACAGCTGCTCCCGAGCAAAGGAGGACATGGGCTACCGGCCGCCAGTCAGCTTGAAAGAGGGCATCTCCCGTACAGTGGAGAGCTACCCACACCTGCGGAAGGGAGTCTAGCCCGCGCCGACTGCTTGCGTGTTCAGTTCATAACTCACATGAGTGCCTAATTGGGTGTCGGTTTAACACAAAAGACTGGTCCAGTTGGCCTAAATGTGTGTACACAGCTGCTATTGTGAGCCATTGTGTGTGTTGAGAGTGTTGGATTGGAAATGTATATGTTCTGTTCTGTATGCACTCTATGTGTGATTTAGTGCATTTCAACTGCCACCTAACCTGGTATGATACCTCATCCTCGGGCATGTTGTCATGGGGACCCTCCTATGTGAGTGTGTGGTGCTGTCAACTCTTTCACCTGAGTTGGGTGTGTGCCACTCATAGATGGGCTGACTGCTGTTCAGGAATTCACTTGTTTGACAAATTGATGGGACCAACATTCCTTAGAACTAAAGAGTAGTGTTGTTGAAATTAGTATTTGATCAACAGTTTAATAAATAATTGAAACAGTTAAAAATAACGTAACTGTTCATTTTATGGTCATGGTAACCATGTCACTTTGTAAGCATATTGTGTTTCTGAAACCTTACAAGAAGCTTTATGCTGTGCTTTCTATATTATTTTTACTTTTCTCCAGAAATAGTAATTTCAGTAAATTATTTCAGAGTGTTATTTTTTTTTAGCTTTGAGTAAAAAGGAAATTCAATTTGTATTTGCATAGAAATGAAAGGTCAAGAATATTATGGTATGGCAAGGCTCCTTTGTCGTTTCATTCAGCATATACTGCATTATATAGTACATTTCACCCTTTATTCATCAATGTAGCCTTTTAGGTTTGAACATGAATCAAAATGACTTTGACCTGATACTGAGATAAAGGTGGCTTGGTCCTGCATTGTTGCCATTCCATCCGTTGGTGTGGTAAAAGGGGTGGAGAGATTCCTGAAATTCTCAAAGCAACCACGAGAGCCGAGAGACAGGAGGAACCATCAGACACTGGCAAGTCAGGAAACAGTTGGCAAGGTCACCCTACTGGTTTATACTTTGGCTTCAGGTTGGAAGTATGTCTGTTGGTAACTGTGGGTGATTTGCCTGTCAGAGAGTGGCAGTCTTGCCAGTGTGCTAGGCACTTTGAAACATATTTTCTGTTCTAGCCTGATTCCATTCATTCAGGCGTGAACCAGATGACTAAGAGCTAACCTAACCCTGACGTTAATGAATATCTCTGGAGGTTGCAACACCGCTTTCTCCACCCAGCTTTTGTTAAAAGGCAGAGCATGCTAAATGTATGCAAGGTATGCTCATTGTTTTTGTTGCCAGAGAGATGGGATGGGATGGGCGTTGCGTCGCTCGCTGAGCCCCTCTGGGCCGTGGTGGGGGCAGCTAGGGTTTTTGGAAAAATATTGCACTTCGTGTTCCTCCCCTGGTTCAGCAGAGTGCAGACAGAGGGTTTAGCAGAGAAAGCATCAATTAGCCAATGATCTGTTGTTCAGGAGACGGGCTTCTGCCCTTCCCTTAATATCTGTTCCTTGGAATTCCCATCTCTCTCTTTCTGTTCTCATGTGCTTGTAGTAAAACAAAACAGGTCTGTCTAGGCCATGCACCAGTGAAACCCCGCCTAAATGCCATGTGGAGTTGATAGCATTGGGAGGCACCTATTGTGAATGGTGTCTGTGCTGATTAAAATTTTCGATGACCAACCATTAAGATCTGCCTCCCTGTGCAGTGAGCATGAAAACATGTCTCCCCCAGGACCCATCTGAGAGCTGTGTGGCTGTTTGTGCCAAACACCCACCATTAGTCTCTTTCACCTGTCAGCTGTATTTGGACTCATGTGCTTCCTTGCTGAAACAATGGGATAAGAAGTAAACAGAAACTTCCAGTCCACCTGTTTCCATATCTCAGTGTGCACACACGCACCCACACACACCGCACACACACACACACACACACACACACATACACACACAACACACACACACACACACACACAACCGACACACACACACACACACACTCACTCACTCACACACACGCAAAAGCAAAGACATACACTCCCACCATGGGTGGCTTGGCCTCCCTGACTGGCTGAGCTTGTCTGTGCCAACGCCCGGACCTGTTCACTCAGGGGAGACACCTGTCAGAGGGTGGAGACTTTCCACTCAATGACAGAGCACCAGTCCTCTACAACCCTCATTATCTGGGCTTCGCCCATCAGTTGGCTGTTAAGAACGATCCAAAGAGCAGCTGTTGGTCAGGACCTCTAGTACAGGTAGGTTGATATATTGCCTTGACAAGATTTATCTAGTGAAACGCATGTTATATGAATTCTAGGCGGTATACGAAAGTATGGGAAAGTGATAATCTTAGGTGTTTAGTGAATAGGCTTCAATGGAATACTCATGAGTTTGACATATGGTGTATCCACTTCATGGAGAGTTTTGTGGTGTTCCATGCCTTACTTTATGACGTGTTGGAACTGTTTGCCAAACATAAAACCATTTGGCTGTCAGTGTGTTTGCTGTTCTTTGTCTCCTGTCCGAAAGACTTCTTGCTCATAGTGTATAGTACCACTGTGTTTGCTCTCTTTCTCTTTCTCTCTCTCTCTCTATCATGATGTCTTTATGTGGAGAAAGTTTTTATTTCCTCCACTCAAAGGGTTGTGACCTTAGATTTTCCTGCGCAATCTAAGCAAAGAATTTCCTGTAGCACTGTACAGATTTGTGTAATAAGGTGGCGACGCTTCATTGTTTTGCATAAACTCCTAATCTGACTTTTTCCTGCCTGAGGGGAATGTAACTGTACTGCACTTTAACCCTTTTGTACTGACAGGCTTAGTGTTGTGTTTAAAGTCATACAATCATTAGAGAATTGTTGACTGACCAAATTCCAATTTAAAGATACATTGAAGCCCATATGAAACAATTTTAAGAGGAAGCGTCTTGATCTATAGCCTGGATAGCAAGACCAGTTAACCTGAATACTGTATGTGTCACTTATCTTTCTAGCTCCTGATAACTACTGCTTCAGTGTGTAATTACTTTGTAGGAGTGAGTTGCTCGATCTGGTGGTTACTCTTTAACTCTTTTCATGAATAGAGATGACATGGAAAATGACTGTGTGTGTGAGTCTGTTGTGTGAGTATCCGTTTTGTAGAAAGTGGTAGGACAGGCCTTTCCACATGGCTAAGTGGTGAGATTGAGGAATGCATGGCGCATTTGGGTAGCTCTGCTTTGTTCAGATTGATGTAAGGTTACCGTAAGTCAGTCAATTTAAAAGTGCTAAATTGCTTACATAAGTGAAGGTCAGTGATGTGAAATGGTATTTTAAATGCAACAGCACTTATGTAAGCAATTTAGCACTGAATCATTTACATAAAGTGTGAATTGAGGAGGAGACAACTTTTAAAGCTGGTAAAACACAGTTTGGATGTGTTTTGGTGATGTAGAAACTACAGCTACTTAAGTATTCTATGTTATTAAATCTTTATGTCCAACCTAATTATCTAAATCACATATTCCCCTTTTCTACACAGGTGACACTACTTCAGGAACATAACACGTGATCAGCACACAATGTCTAAGCCTACAAAGGGTAAGCTTAAAGTGACAACTCATGACAAAGAATCACTTCTGTCAGGCTGCTTTGTTCTTTTTCAGTTTTAAGAATTAATGCTTCTGGATAGTTGCCACAGTGACATTCCTGCCGTATTCAGGGCACATTCATGCTGTTGACATAGAGAGAGCTGACAGTTGTGACTCATCGGCAGTGTACTAATCTGTACACTGAAACAGATTATAAAGAATGTGTGATAAGATCTCTTTCATTCGATCAAATCGTCAAATCATTTTTTCTATATGTGGGTTTCAAAAGAGGGTGTGAATACATGATTGTTTGAGAGATAGATATCAAGAAAGAAAGAAAGAAAGAAAGACAAAGAAAGAATTGAAAGAGGGCCTGCTGCTTATACCTGTTTTAATGGCTGTATTAACAAGTCTGTGTATTTCACTTCGGCAGGGGAGAGGGATTCTGTTTTGCAGACAACTAAGGTCCGAACAACTTTTAAGGGAGACAGCAGCTGGATCCAGAGACGCAAAGATGCCGAGGCCGAGGCCAAGGCTGAGGAGGAGAAGCCATGGTAAGGACCAGAGGCAAGGCGAGGGATGAAAAGTCTACATGTCTGATGAACAGCTCACAATAGTGAATGAGTACATCCCCTGTCTTGATTCATTCTTCTGGTGACGTCCCTTGCAGGATGGCTGAGGTCCGGGCAAAACGTCTAAATGACGCCCAAACAGAAACCAGTCCGGTCTCTTCACCTGTAAGCAGAGCACCTGCTCCCAGTGATACCACACAAAGGTAAATGTTCCCCCCCGGGTACAGCAGAACAACATGTGTAAGAAATTAATCAGATTTTTACATAACAGACTATCTTTCTCTTTGGTCGCATGCGTAACACCAGTATTTGTTTGACTTCCACAGTACAAAAGCACCAACTTCAGGATATCTAATCAGGTGAGCCCAAGCCCATTTGTTTAATATGAAGTGAACTGAATGAAGACTGGTTTAGAACTGCTGAACCCCATGGAGACTGGTTTACAACTGCTGAACTTCATGGAGACTGATTTAGAACTGCTGAACTTCATGGAGACTGATTTAGTTCGGCTGAACTTCATGGAGACTGGTTTAGAACTGCTGAACTTCATGGAGACTTGTTTAGAACTGCTGAACTTCATGGAGACTGGTTTAGAACTGCTGAACTTCATGGAGACTGGTTTAGAACTGCTGAACTTCATGACATAATCTGCTTTTTACAGAGGGGTTTTCACAAAGACTGACACCAAGCCTGCTTCTTCAACGTCAACCAATGGCTTTAGGTGAGAAACAGACATCCCTGGTCACTAGGAAACAGATGTCACTAGGTCCAGTGCTCCTCTCGTTAAAGCAATGGTAGTTCCTGCTGACTGCAGGTGCTCCAGGTCATATTACACATACCAAGAGCTGCATCTGTTATGATGCAGATGATAAGCTAAACTCAGACAAAGCAGACAAACAGACAACACCCTTAAGTATGTCAGCAGTTCCAGTTGGTTTGTGATTAAAACCGCTGCATTTCCATCATACAGTGGTCCGACTGCCAGCTTCACTAAGAAGCCATCCGAGGGATACAAGAAAATGTGAGTGCATTCAATATCTGCCTACTATTGTAAGCCACACATTTCAACTCATCATACTGACTGCTTGCTTTCATGGTAACCTGTTTGGTGTTTTCAGTGCCCCTCATACAGTACGAGTCACTACAGACCCCACGCTCCAGTCTGAACCTCAGCTCTCCCCGGAGGAAGTAGAGAAACGGTGAGAGAAAGTGGATGGAAAGTAGAGGGGAACCATTTGTGTTAGAATATTCTTTTTAAATTTAATTTATTTGATTGATTTTTACAAAAGAATCGTATTCTTGCCTTTCAGCACGGAAGCAGCCAGTGATGTCATCAAGGCCAAAGCTGGCCGGCAGCGGTCTTTCGTTCTCTCAGCAGCCAAGAAATATGAGTACGTTTCAGACAAAGCAAAAAGTACAGTAACACTCTTTGCTGCTTACAGGGGAGATGAATCTCCAGCACATCTATAACGATGTAGAGGTGCAGTACAATATAACTCACATACTGTACAGCCTTTGAGACGAAAATGAGACTTTATGCATATCCAGTACCCAGCTAACTGAGTTACGAACAGTAAATTAGTTTCCAAGAGCACACCTTCATTGGAAGTAGTAAGCTGTGCTTGACATGAATGGCATTTCAAGTTAGTTCTGTTGTCCTGCTTCCCCCCCCCCCCCCCCCAAAAAATCAGTATTTCCACATTCTGTTCAAATAGATCCACAAGCACACCAGAAACTCCTCCAGTGAGCAGTACATCATTTGTGGCTAAAAGGTAGATAATCGAATCTATCCATTCTGTGTGTGTGTGTGTGTGTGTGTGTGTGTGTGTGTGTGTGTGTGTGTGTGTGTGTGCGTGTGTGTGTGTGTGTGTGTGTGTGTGTGGGGGTAGTGCTCTCTGTCTAGTGCCTGTGTTGTCCTGGTGTGGTAGTTCTATCTGCACCTTAGCAACAGCATTGCCATTTTAGTCTATGAGGAGATACATGACTACAATGTGGTATGAACTTTGGCAGGGTGGTGATCAGCGACGATGAGGACACTACACCTGCTGAGACTCCAAAAGAGCCCGTCTCAACATCTCTCGTCCCTGCTCCTGTCACACAGGCCAGGTGAGACAGACAGACAGACAGACTCACACCAAACCTTTCCACGTGTGCCTCACCGCTTTGAACCCTTATCACGTGATTTGTACAGAGAATGGTGCAACCATATGTCTGTTTGTGTGTGTCATCAGTGTGGAGACGAGGGTGCATAAACCCATCACCCCAGTTCAGGAAGAGGTACCCCCAGTGATCTTGTCCCCTGTTGTGACCCCCAAGGCTGTACCCCAAGAGAGTGTTCCTGAGCCCTCTGCTAAACAGAGGTTAAATGATTAACATTACGTACAAACAACATACAAAATGTTACATACATTGAAATATTTTAATGCATTTGTTAAGTGTAAGTATTTAATGACTGTATGTTGTCTGTCCTCAGTGCCGACACTCTGAGCACTTTATCAGACACCCTCATATCTTTCAACACAGAAACTACCAGGTAAAACTTGAACAAACGTAACGACACACCCACTGCTGAAAAAACTAAAAAAGCATAATTCAAGGAACAAGGAAGAAAGTTTCCTCTGCACAAGATTAAGCCTCATTTTTCATACCACATCTTCAACAGACCAGAAGAAAGAAAAGAAGCAGTTCCCATGGCTGATTCCAGCTCCAGTTCTGTTAAAGACAGGTACACTTAGCACACATCACTCAGCACTTCCTTTGTATTCACAGTCAGCTGCCATACTGTGTGTCTGTACCTGCCATAGAAAGGCACTTTGAATTGATATTACTCATACTTGTCTAATGTCTTTCACTACCACTCACGGATATGTTTTCTAACAGTTCACTGTCCGTGATTCAATGTTAAAAACAATGAGGGCTTTTCCCTTTACAGCTTTAAACACACACAGCCAATATTGGTTGAAGAGACACAGACAGTGGAAAACAGGTCTGCATTCATGGTTAAAACCGTGTAAACCTTTTTAAACAATGACTTAACCATTTACCAAGTCTTTGTGTTTGTGATTTCATTCCTAAAACTGCATACCGTTTCTTATTTCTTATTTGTCATGATTTCCTTCATTTCGCAGTGTTGATCCTGAACCCATCCCTGTACAAAGTAATGACCTTCATAATGATGACCTCCTTGCCCTTGCTCAGAGGTTGGTACGAGAGAGTAATGTTCTTCCTGTAAAATGTTTGGCCTGAGTATTCTCTTTACACATAGCATTTACTTGCATGGTTTTCCATGGATTGTTTCTTTGGTTGTCATTTTTTGTAATGTCTTCCTGACTCCGAGACACCCACTCCTTAGGCATCCACATGGTGGCACTGTTTCTCCTCTTAGTGGACTTGGACAGACACACCCACTTCTTTTCTTCAGTAAAAACACAATTGTTAGTAGTTATTAGTGAGGGACAGCAGAAATGATGTGTCTCCCATCATTTCTCTACACCTGTGTAACTCTTTTGTGATTCCACCTGTTTTTGCCAGTGGAGAAGAGGATCCAGTGGACCCTGCTCCCAGCAGCGCCCCATCTTGGAGTCAGGACCTCCTGTCAGGGCCTGAGGAGTAAGAGATTCTCTAGACAAGATTCACTGATGCTCACAGAAAAGGGAAGAGTAAAATGTAATGGAAATATAATAATGGATCTCCTTTCCTCAGCTCTCTCGTCCCGCCATGGAAGACCACTGGAGCACTCAATCTGCTTGCTGATGATGTCATCCCAATTGATACAGATGCCACAAGGTGAGAGAGATGAGAGATTTTGCGTGAATTTCGTCTTTTGTTTACCAATATCTTTATGCATTTCGACCCATCTCTCTTCGTTTTTACTCTCCCTCTCGCTCTAGCCTAAGCACTGACTATCGCTTCAGAAATGTGGACGATTCAAAGGAGGCGCCTCTAGTGGATACTTGGAGGTATGATAAATATGTGCAGCTTTTCCACTTTATGGCTGATGCAGACACAGCAAGTTTTTCCTATTCACTTTGTGATTGATCAGTTCCTCATCCTCATAATCACTTACCCTACTATCATTACTGAAGACGGGTATGATAGTCTGCTATTTCTGATACATGTGAAGGTGTTTAGCCGTAATCCTGGCATGGACTTTTCAAGAACTGGAATTAGCTTCATTGAGGAGTTACAGTGGGCAAAAATGTAATTTGATTTAATTTTGGACAATGTTTAATGTAAGTTAAGGACACTAAAACAGAAATAAATGCCTCAGGGGAACCAGCAATATATACACACAAGTTATTTAAATGTATTATACTGTAAATCAACAGTGAAAACCAACTGAAACAAACATTGCTGTTTTTCAGTCATGAAGAGGATACCGTTGATAGCTCTGACCCCCAGATCTCAAAAACAATCACCACTTCGGTCATTAAGAACAGGTAAAGCTCCACATGCTGTACCACAGTTTGACATGAAAGTACAAAAGCTGATGCTACAACTTGCCTAGTTCCTGTATTGTTTCAACTGCTTCATCTAAGGCTGTCTATTGATGTAGACCTGACATCTACAGGTGAAAAGAGTGAAATTGTTTCTTGTTTTTTATAGCTCAACCGATCCATTTGATCCTATTCCGATAGAGACCACATCCATGAAGAGGTAAATATGTTGTCTTAGAGTTGACACTTTAGACAGATGATAAATGACCTGTGCAAATATTGTGACTTCAGTAATAACACACATCGTTCTTATTTTAGTCCCGTGGAGCTATTTGATCCTCTCGTACTTGGCTCAATGACCAGGTAAGAAACGTTCTTCATCTTATCAGCATAAGCACCCTGCCTTGTTATGTAACACATACAATATTGTAAATACGGCTACTGGAAGTACTGTTAATGATGTATTTGAACCATAATTATATTGCGGCCAGTAGGCTGACTGGTTATTAGGCTGCCATTATCTCCATAAGTACATGGACTGACTGTTATCATGTGACAACTCTACAGTTCCACAGAACCTGTCTCTCCTCTAAGTCCTAAGAATGACTTCACCAGCCCTGATGACAGGTGAGGCCTGTCTAGTCACTGCAGCCATTTTATTAGGGATTCTTTTGATACTTGATACATGTATGTATATGACTATAGGCTGCTTTCTAATCTATTTTTGTTCCCGGCTATGCCAAGTGAAAGTATGCCCCCTAGTGCACTGGTGAGCCTTGCTGATGACATCATCCCCATCGACACAAACACCACAAGGTATATTAAGAACGGCAAACTCAAAGCAGTCCTCTTCCTCCTGTCACACAGACAGCCACACAGTCCCAACAGTGTGTATAATTCTATTCCTTCCTCCCTCTCACGGACTCATTACTAACAGATCTTGGGAACGCTTTGACACCCCAATTCAGGACACACCCAGCTCATACGAAAGGTAGGGTCACTGTCTCTCACAAACCTGTCCCTCATCCTACTTAGCAAACAAAGTAGGTTGATGGAAAGATCATATCTGAACTTTTTGGCCTATCACATGTTCTGGTTCAGGCACTGGGCTCTGTAAAGCGCCTTGACAATTGTATTGTTTTGGAGCTATATATTGATTTAATGTTCTGTGTGTTCCATGCACCTGTTTGTGTGTGTCCCAGTGATGAGAAGGAACCTGCCAGAGGTGCTGATGAGACTGTCATTAAATTTGAGAGGAAGTGAGTATTACGGTCTCCTGATAATCTCCTATGGATTCAATGAAAATTGAGAATTCAATCCATTTGTTAGTATGGTTGAAAGAAAGGTGCTGCAAGGCGTCTTATGGCAACCTCATATTTGTTCCACCTTGCCTGTTGTGTTGCTAGTCGGCCACGGTGGACAGTGGGGGTTTAAAGCTAGTGAGGTTCAAACACAATTAAAATGTAACATCACTTGTGTTTCACAGTGTCCTTTCCATTAAGATACTCTGCACAATTTACCATTAAACAAACTCGGCATTCACTGCCAAAATCTCTTTGGAGTATCTCAGGCCTGAACTGGCTTTGTTTAACCCTCATATTGCTCATTTGTTTGAATATAATGTATGAAATATGTTTAGGTCCTCAGAAAATGATTCCCCGTGGGATAGATGGACATCCCCCACTGTTTACACTACACGCACAACAGAGGAAAGGTATGAACAATTGTTACATCATATGGTCATGGATATTATATCACTGTTTGAATATTTAGATCTGTTTGTCAACAAAGTGAATGTCAGTTGCAGTACCACCACCACAACTGTCCGGTATGCCCTAATAAATAATTAAATAGCATTACAAATCTGCGATATCTATGGCTAATGTTATATTTCTGACAATGTCACTCAATGTCAATATCAAAGTCTTTATTCACTGAAAGGGTAACAAACTTGTTCAACCACTGTTAGGGCTCAGGTACACATACGCGTCTTTTTTCAGGCAGAAACGCTTCAGTAACGCCTTGGCAAAGTGCGGCGGCCAAAACAGAAGCGGTGCGCTTCCCTGCCTTGCGCTGGAAAGTTGAGAATAGTTCAACTTTTAAGCGCACCTAAAAAACGCTTCAAAGACGCAACGCGTGGTGGAGAAGGGGCGCACGCTTTAAACGCGCCGTACCATAGGAATCAATGCATTTGCTCGCGTCCCGTTTTTACAAAAACGCGTATGTGTATCTGAGTGTGGTTTCAGTATTTCACACTTTTCCCTACTACATCACAAAAATGACACTCTACAACCTTTTGTTACTCTTTACAGAGAGGTGGAACCAGTGAACAGGTAAACTCATGTTGCTCATGATACTCCTTATCACACTCTTAAACTGCTTACACACAAAACATTTACATATCACACAATTTCTGAAACCTGTCACTCAAACAGCAAATTCCCACACCAAATCTGCAAAACCATGAGCTGATTCTCAGCCTTTGACTCAGTTTTCAATTTCATAAAACAATTTTGCAAGACATTACACACATAGTTCAGGTTCTAAGACACAATGATCAGCCCCTTGAACAGCCTTTCAAAATGCAAGACATACGATATACTACTTCCAAAGGAGGGCATTGGTTGTGATGATGAGTTGCTGTGACAAGGCCCAAATAGGAAGCTGTCTACGGTCACACACTCTCTGGATTTATGTGTTAATTAAATATATTTTAGTTTGCTGTAATGAACCTTTTTTCGGGCAAAATATATTTTGTATTTTGTACATTCTACTGTAGCACTGAAAATGATAAAGGGCATTGTGTGTGTAGCTGAACAATGTGTACTCTATCATACTTTAATTATGTATTCAGTCTATTGTAACCGGTTAAGTCAGATTGTAACACTGTAAATGCAAAATACTTAAGCCTAACAGGAGATGTATCATACTAGTGTGTAGTTAGTGATTGAAGTCTAACCAAATTATTTGTTGTGTTTACAATTTGACACAAAAGTTATGAAAAGGGATTATTGAGTGGTCAAGCTGGCTGTGGTACGGATATGCCTATAGCAGAGATGACACCCCTCTATGGATAAGTGTTATTGTGAGCCTAGAGCTACTAGTGAAAATGAGGAGAATGGGGAAGAGGTGGGCTCTATGGTTAGAAACATGCAGATGTACTATTTTGAGAATCAAGAAGACAGTATGTGTCAAGACCAAAAATATAATGCTCATGTTCCTCAAACCAGCATTCATTAATGTGTTACATGTACCATGCCTTACTGTCTACCTGTTAAATAACTTCACTTCATCACTTTTGTGGTTTATTTTTAGCCTGCTTGACACTACGGAGCAGGAAAGCACATCACCAGACCCAGAGTCAAAAAAGTAAGTACCTGAGAAGAATGCAGAGAAATGTTTGAATACTATGGTCCTGCTCCTACGGTCAAATATTTGCAGCCTTGATCACAAACCTTCCTTCACAGGGGTTTTGTGCTCTTGAAGGAATATGTCGATGAAACAAACGAATCCAACCAGTCTTCAGGACTTGACAGCAGGTAAGCCTATGAATGACGAAGAATAACCACCAGCTATGTTTTTATATAAACTACTTATGCAGAAGGTATGGGTGTGTCAACATTTAGTTATTCAGTAATTTAGTTTACATTTTTGTAATGTGTTGAGTGGTGACAAAGGTGAACTTTTTTATAGCTTTATGCACAACCCATGCGCTATTTGCACACAGCCAATTTGCTATTTTTCAATATACAACTTTTTCTCCCTGCAGTGACTACCTGACATCAAGCTCCTCCACATATGCTTACAGCAGCCCCAGATCCCATCCCAGGTTACATATAGTTTCATATAGCTTATACTATGGTGTGCCACGCTGGATGATATCATTAATTACATTGGAATAATCATTTTTAACCTGGTGTACTTTTTTCAGTGACATGTCTGCCTGCTCATACTGCGGCGAGCTTGTGGGCAGCGATGCAAGAATCACTATTGAACATCTCAACATCTCCTGCCATCCATCATGTTTCAAGGTAACCTACCAAGCACTAAAAGGGAAACTGAACATTTGTAAATGTTCATTTGTAAGACACGTAAAGGATTTCTTTTGTTTCCTCAACAGTGTGGCATATGCAGCAGGGAGATGGGAGACTTGCTCGGCAGCATGTTTTTGCACAATGGGACGGTGCATTGCGAGAGCTGCTATTCAAATGTGATTTGATGCAGATGACTGGTCCAGCAGTCCCCCAAAAGACATTACCCACCATTCCCACAGGACTCGTACAGTTTTGAAACCTGTCAATCACATGATCTGATGCAGTTGAGTGGTTTCTCATACTGTTACACAGTCAAAACATTACATTGCAAGAGATATGCAGTTGTGCTCTGGAAGCCCCTCTACATAGTCTGAATAAAGGTAGCATATTCTTATGGGACAAAGCTCTTCTACTCCCAGACTAGTAAAGAAATAATGTTGAAATAATACTGTAATCTGACAGCTTGGCATAAAAGGTGAAATGAAGGATCTATCTATATATATATATGTGTGTGTTTGTGTGTGTGTACGCTTGATTTATTGGGTGTGTATCTGCAACATCAACTGATCAAGGCTTTGGAAAAAACTATTACTGCATAGAGGTGAGGTTTTATTTGTTACAAGAACATGAGCTCTGAATTAATCGTATCCTCGACTGCCTTGTGTCTTCTGTCCTGTTTGTACTACCTTTGTTTTCATTGCCTGAAGAAACTCAATAAACTTTGAATGATTATTTGAAGGGTATGGTGAAGAATTTGTAATAACTGTTCCATATCTTCAACACAACCCAGCAGAAATGCATGGACAATGCCTGAACTCTGGTTGCATTTAATGTGTCCATGAAGATAAAAGACTGTATATTTTGTCCTGCTTCTTATTAAAGAATATTTGCTGGATGTATGAAACGTCAGTTTCCTTTTGTGCATTATTACTAACTAGCCCATATCTCAAGTCAGCCAGTGTTTATATTCCAGGGTAGCCTGGATACCAGCCTGAACTCCGCCCACAACATTTTTGGTCTGGGAGATTCAGTCTGGAGTCGAGCTAGTTGGGAGGGTTTAAACGGCCCCGAAAAGGGATCTGACCATTCAAATTGTAAGGGCGGGCTTTATACGTTGATGGACAGACAAAGATAGAATACCGGTATACATCGAACAAAGATGGCGCCGTCTCGGGAGCTTAGTGGGACATATTTGATATGATTTAAGGTATCTACACGACTTTTTTTATGTCTACATTGACTCGGTTAGTTGTGTATACGCAACACCAATGTTGCCTAGGATTGTAGGTCTTAACTTATGCACTCTAGACCATTATTGAAAGGTTATGCTAACAGCGTAGACAAAAAAAACATCGAAACTAATGGTAGCTTCTAGCCTTGAGTGCTAATTAAGTAACGTGAGCAGGCATATCTCAACAGATATTGACAGCGCATTCATTTTGAAAGAGGAACAGAGAAACGCGATCAAGGCATTTGTCGATTGAAAAGATGTTTTTGCCGTCCTTCCTTCGGGATCAGGTAAAAGTTTAATCTATCAGATGGTAATAATACTACGTTGCTCTGATTGGTTCTAGGTATCCAATTCAGCGAAGAGGAATTTTCTTTCCTGGTTCGTTGAAACACGCCCCATAATCACAGCCCAGTGGTCCGGTCTCAGACTCATATTCTGACTAGAATTATGAGTATGACATCGTCAGGCTAATTCCAGGGCAAATACAGGAAGAAATACAAAACATGCTACGCTATGCTACAGTACAAAGATGGTTACGGGAAATGGGCACAATATCATTCAATGGACACAAATATCATCATGCAACGGGGCAAGGTAAACAAATAAGATTCCCTCTCGTACATTTCCCCAACTGTCTGTGGTCAAATAAATAAATAAAGGTGTTAAAAATATTGTCGAATGGGTGGATTTTAGCAGGTTCTAACTCTGTGGGTAGTTAGCCTATAGCTTACTAGCAACGACCTGGGCTTCTTGATAGCTATAGGCCTATACTCTCTGGGTGGTGAAAAAACGTTGTATGTCTCTTTTCTTTTTTGGTGGGATTTTCCTTTCTACAAAGCACATAGGGGTCAAAAAAGTCAATGCTGAGACCAGACTAAATACTAATATAAGGCTTTATTATTCCCTGGCGTTTTTAGTAGTGCTGAGAACGTAAGCCTTGTCAGTCAATGCATATACATTATCTTGTCTTGCAGGCTCGAGGGCGCATTGGCAAACTTGGAAATAATTGATTTCACTCTTCTGGGCGACGACATAGTCTGTAGATAATAAAACGAATGACTTTGCAAATATATTGTGCAAAAATATTTTTTATTACAGGCAATTCAAATTAACAAATTATTGGTGGGGACAGTTGTGTCTTTCCCAAACTATGGGACATGCAAACCTAAAAAATTCGTCCAGACTGCTGGAAGAAGTTCTAACAATGTCCCAGTCTGTGTCATCCAGGCAGTCACGCATCTGCTCCACAGCTTCTCTGTTGCTGCAGTTTTTTGCTTTCCGTACAGCAGGTTTAGAAGTGTGTCTGTAAGCTGGGATCAGATGAATGAGATCGCGGTCGGATAGCCCCGGAGCAGCGCGTGAAACTGCATGATAAGCCCCGCTGATCGTGCTGTAGCAGTGGTCCAAAGTGTTCTCCTCCCCGGTCTGGCATTCGACTAACTGTTTGTATTTGGGGAGTTCGTGAGTTGACAGCCGATGCAGGATCACCCTCACTCCTTATCCTCCTGGACCTGACTGCTGCATTTGACACAGTGGACCACACTATCCTGCTAGAGCGCCTCCACACCACCATTGGACTATCAGACTCTGCACTCATGTGGTTTCAGTCCTACCTTTCTGGCAGAACTGAATATGTCTCACTGGGAAGTTGCAAGTCCAGACAGCTCCCTGTCTCCTGTGGTGTTCCGCAAGGGTCGGTCCTCGGGCCCATCCTCTTCATTATGTACATGCTCCCCCTCGGACGCGTCATCAGCAGACATGGGATGTCTTTCCACTGTTATGCTGATGACACACAGCTTTATATCAAAACTGCCCCAAGCCCCACTGCAGCCATGTCATCTCTCAACGCCTGTCTTGGGGAGATAAAGGCATGGATGAGCAACAACTTTCTCCAGCTTAGTAGCAAAACTGAAGCCCTTCTTGTTGGTACCCCACACCAGGTTCAGTCATCCTCCTTGACTCATCTCACCTTCGACAGCCAGGTCATCCCCCTCTCCTCCACAGTCACTAATCTCGGAGTTAGGTTTGACTCTCACCTGAACTTTAATGATCATATAAAACACCTGTGCAAAACCTCCTTTTATCATCTAAGAAACATCTCCAAACTCTGCCCCACTTTAACCCTATCAGATGCAGAGAAGCTTGTCCACGCCTTTATCTCCTCAAGACTGGACTATTGTAATTCACTCTTCTATGGGATCACTGGCAAGAACATCCAGAAGCTGCAATACATCCAAAACAGCGCTGCCAGGATTCTGATGAAGGTCCGGAAATATGAGCACATAACACCAATATTACACTCACTACACTGGCTCCCTGTCTCTTTCCGGATAGTCCTTATAATCACTCATACATGCATAAATGGACATGCACCTCCCTACCTGCAAGAATTAATTACTCCCCAAACCTCCACCTGCACCCTCAGGTCTTCAAACAGCTTGCTCCTCCGCGTCCCCAAAACCAAGCGTCGCACCACGGGTGACCGGGCCTTTTGCTCGGCAGCGCCACATTTATGGAACAGCCTCCCTGACCACCTAAGGGCAACGCAGACGCTGGATTCCTTTAAAGCTGGACTTAAGACTTTTTTATTCAGGAAGGCATTTCTGGCCTTGTGTTGAATCTTTTCTGTTATGCTTATGTTAATATTTAAATTTGTTTTTAATTTTATTGTATTATTATAGTTATTTTCTAATATGTAGGCACTCTGAGATTCCTTTGAATGAAAAGTGCTTTAAAAATAAAATGAATTATTATTATTATTATAGGTTGCCCATATTAAAGTCCCCAATGACAATGACAGGAGAATGTGTATTCTCTCTCCTACTCTCCACTCCTAATATCTGATCAGCAAGTTGACGTTGAGCCTCTTGCACGTCAGCTTGCGGTGGGATGTAAACTCCAGCTAGAATAAAAGAAGTGAATTCACGGGGAGAGTAAAACGGTCTGCAGGTGATGAAAAATGATTCCAAGTCACGAGAACAGGATTGTAAGATCACTTTCACGTCACTGCACCAGCACTGGTTTATGTAGAAACAAATCCCTCCGCGCTCTGCTTTCCCTGAAAGAATCGGACTGCGGTCCGCGCGTAACAGCTGAAAGCCGGTCAGCTGTGCTGCAGAGTCCGGTGTAGATTCAGTCAGCCACGATTCAGTAAAACACAAAACAGAAGAAAGCGAAAAGTCCCTATTAGTCCCGATGAGAAGGCGTAGTTCATCAATTTTGTTACACAGTGAGCTGACGTTGGAGAGGAGTATGCTCGGTAGAGGCGACCGCACACCTATTTTCCTAAATCGCACCAGGGCTCCTGCGCGTTTTCCCCTCCGTCTCCCTCTGACTGTGTGGCCAAGGACCTGGATTGGTAGGTCTACTAAATCCACGGAAGAGGCGAGAAAGTTTGAATTTACATCAGATGGTGTTGAGTCCCTGATGTTAAGTAGTCATCTCTCGTGAAAATAATCCGCGACGACATCACCATAGCAACACAATAACAAAATACGAAAAAATCCGAGTTGAGTCGTAATAAACAGAACAGACCCAACCACAGTTTGTGACAATAAAACAAAAATAATCCGGGTTGATTCGCAATAAACCGAATTAAACACAAATTCAAGACTAAAAGCCAGCAGGGTCACATGCCACAAGGACCGTCTTCTTCTGCGAGGAAAGTATTTTTTTTATGACGAAATGTACATTCCATTTATAGTGTAGGAAACAAGACATCGAGTGTAGGGGAGGGAGTGGGTGTGTCTGGAGGTGAAAGGCAGGATGTGGCTATAATCAGATAGGGCCATGTACATTTAAATATGTTTGGCTTCAACCATCTTGTTGTGGCTGTGGACAAAAGCGAACAATCAGAGTCTAATAGCTCTAGCTCCAAGACACACAAAAGCCAGGGATCATGTCTAATGCCTCTCAACATGGACAAAAGCCCTGTGCCAAGCCTGGCTCTAGCCTGGTACTATTCAAACAAAGAATGGGTGGCCTATTTGAGATATGGTCTGGTATCTGTAGTTATGGTCTGATATTTGAAATTCACCTAAATCGTACAGTACTCATGAGCATTATAGAACATCATATCCCAAATTCCTGGTTTATCTGACTGACCATTTCAATTAGTCTGCCAAGTAGATCAGCTGTGTTTATGTTGACCACGTATTTAAAGGAGGTAGGTTGAGTAACATGGCGTGAATGGGTCTTATTTAATCTCCAACTTTTACTTTGGATAAACACAAAGGAAGGGAGTGTTATTATTCACACAACTCAGTGACATTATGGGCATCCTGCAATGTGTTGCTAGCCAGTCATGGTAGAAGATAGGTTGCAGTGTAGGTAAGCTGCTTTTCAGTTTGACTATCAGACATTCAAGAGACATTTAGAGGAATGGCATGGTGCACACGATAGGATTTAGTTAATCTGAGTACTCCAAGCTTGACTTTCAGAGGCCCCACTCCAAACTCGCTGACACTGTAGGGGAGGGTAGATTGTTCTTTCAGAACTACCGTATCTTGCCAAAAGGTGTCATACAAGGTATTCTTAGCAACTGTTGTCCCTCTCACAGCATCTTGTCTTCATGTGAATTTGAAAAATTTGGTAATTCAATTTATTTGGGTCTAAGATAAATCTTTGAAGTGCCCTATCCTAAGTGGCAAAAGATTGAAGGATTTGACAGTTTCAGCCGCTGAAAGAGGCCCTTCAGCAAATGGAAACAAGTATTAGTATCCCAAATATCAGATTTTTATCTTAAAGTAAAACTTAAGTATGTCTGAGGTAAGACACAAAACCTTTCACACCTTTTTATGCTATGGTGATGCCGGCGTGTATGGACGCAGCGGCTCCTTGCTCTCCAGTTTGGCGTTTTGTTTTTAAGTTTTTGTACTCGTTTTTGTGTTTGTTAGTCAATATTTTTTTTTGTGATCAAATTTTGTTAGTCAATATTTGTGAAGCAAATTATGTGTATATATGTCTATGCTTCTACTTGCCACGGGAGCTAACGGTAGTGACAGCTGTTTACATACCACCGGATGCTAAGGTTAGCACAGCACTCACTCAGCTGTACACTACCTTAAAGGCACCCAGTTCAACTTTATGTAAACATTCAATGAAAAATAAACATTACATTTCTAGTCTTTTTTACACGTAGTAAGTTTCAATACCAGTGGCGGCTCGCCCATAGGGTGCGCTGGGGCTCCGCCCTCCCGCTGACCTGACTGCCTGTTTTTCTTTTCTTTTCTTTTTTAAATAATCTCTCATTTTGAAAAAATAACCTGTGTTAATGAGATGATATTGATGATTTTGCTTTAGAATGGGTTTAGAACTCTCCAAAATTATATTTACATTCACTTTCAAGTTCCATGTTTAAAACGTGATCGTTTATCATTTTTGGTGTAGTAGCCAATAGGCTGTCTTGCCGGGGCTCCTGTTCGATCAGCCCGGTTGTGCTGTATTTAAGCCAATGGCTCCCCTGTTGCTAGGCAAAAATGAATACACATCCGCCAATCATCGTCGAGGAATTTTATGGGTTACGGGCGCTGAAGGATAGAGCCCCTACCAAGATGCACCACTGCTTGTTAACAGGTATTTTCATTCCAGCAGAGAAGTGTGTGTAGCATGGCTACGTCGGATGTAGTTGTGGGAGCTCAGCTAGCCCCAAATTCAGTCAAATCCTTACATCTGCATCCCTTTGGAAGAAGAACTTTTGCGGAAAAGCTAATTGTTAAACAACTCGGACCAGACAAGCCAGAATTGAAAATAACCCAACAGACGCGAGAAAAGGGGAAAACATACACCAGAACCTTTTCCCGAGATTGGTTCGATCGAAAGGCATGGCTAACTAGGCTAGCTGTGGGTATGTCAATGCCATCTTTTGTTTTCTTTGCCTGCTGTTTAAAACAAGTGCGTGTGATAGACAGTTCGTGGACACAGACAGGAATGACAGAACTGAAGCATTGGTCAGAACGCGTTTAAAAACATGTGCGTTTAAGAGTGCAATTTGTTGTTTCTAAGTTGTGAGCTGTTACTGTTTCATACCAGTTAAAATAATCTTTCTTCTTATACTTATACAGCTGCAGTATACATGTCTTTAAAAAACTAAATTGTTGTAGTAGTTGTAGTAGTAACAAAAAACTGTTGTTCAGTAGTATAATTTATCGTTATGTGTTTGCACTTTCTATCTGGACATGACCATAATAAACATGTAACTTGTTCATTATCATTACCTGTGAAACTGTTGATTTCTACATGGCAGATATATTAATATTGTCTTTAGACCATTGGTATTGACTGGTTTGAGTTATTTTATTGGTATAGGCAAGGGGCTGTTTTAAAACTGAGCAGCACTTCTCTGCATCAACAGCTCACGTCTCGTTTTTAATTTATTGGCCTACATGAAATGGCGAACAACAAATGAGTCGATGTGTGAAACACAAATGTATCATTGTGAATGATTTGGGATCTCTGGCTGGCCACCTTAAAATGCACCAGAATGCAGGAAATCACATCTACGAAATTCAAAATTTTCTGGGGGAGAACCCCAGACCCCAGATCGGACTCATATCAGGACATGACGAATCAGCGTACAGACATGAAGTACAGAAACTGTGGTGCTCAGACAACCATCTGTCACTGAACACCTCAAAAACTAAAGAATTAATTCTAAAGACGGCAAAGTGCAGATATGGCCCCACTCCACATCAACGGGGACTGTGTGGAGAAGGTGAACACCTTCTAATCCCTAGGAGCCCACTTAACATATGACCTGTCATGGTCTGCCAACACCTCAGAGACAGTCAAAAAGGCACAGCAGCGACTACACTTCTTGAGAATACTCAGGAAAAACAACCTGGAGTGTAATCTGATGGTGGCCTTATACCGCACCACTATAGAAGGTGTACTGACCTCCTGCCGTCCGGCGTGGTACTCTGGTTGCACTGCGGCAGACAAGAGAGCCCTCCAAAGGGTCATAGCCCAAAAAAATCACTGGCTGCTCACTGCCCTCCCTGAAATCCATTGCCCGCTCACGCTACCTTAGCAGGGCCAATAACATCTTGAAAGACTCCTCTCACCCAGGCCACCACCTGTTTACTCTCCTGCCATCAGGCATACGGTAAAGGTCCTTTAGAACACGTCTTAAAAACAGTTTTTTCTGCAACGGCCATAAGAACACTTAATACAGACATGCACTTAACATAGAATTTCATTGTGCAATATTAATTCACTAATCACTTTATTAACTGCAAGTCACATATGCCATCTCAGTCACACAAGTGTATAAACATAACAGTTTCTGTATTTATTGTAAAGCACCTCAGGGAAGTTGCTTTATTCATTGTTCCTCAGGGACGTACTTTAAGCTATACCACAGCACTTTGTTGAACTCTTAAGTCTTAATATATATATTTTTTTAAACTATAAGTACTGCTTTTAGATAATTGAAATATTGTTGTGTTCTATGTTGTTGTGTTATATGTTGTCCCTTGTCGCACCAACCGGAGCAGCACTCCACATTTTGTTGTATGTTTTTTTATTCTATTCTATTCTATTCTATATAAGTGTGAGAAACACATGAAACTTCAAACATTAACCAATTCCTTTAATGCGCTAGGTGCAAGAACAACTTGAGCAAGACGGGTGGCTGTCACTTTCACAGGCTCTAGGACAGAGCTGTAGCAGACCCCTTCACCAGTCCTTGTCTCTCTGCTGACAGATCCTGAAGAGATACTCATCCTACCTCCAGCTCTTTCCTTTTCCTTCCTTTTAGATGAGGCCCATTTAGACACATCTCAGAGCAGAGACATCAAAACAGCCCATTGAGACATGGAGATGCAGACTGTTCTTGTGTTGGTTGTGGGGTTCACAGGGACTACTCATGGTATGTAGCCTATGATCATCATCCGTGGTCGATTACAAATGATCTTTATATGTTTCTTACTTACTTTTTGCATGCTCTGTTGACGATGCAAAGGCCTTTAGCTACAACTCCACAGCCACACCATACTGAGATCATAACCTAATCTCATGGTCCGGTACTGTCATGATGTCTTTAATTATACTATATTTACTATAGTTATGGTATTTGGCAGAAGCTTTTGGCAGATGCTTTTGTCTAAAGTGGCTTTAGAAATTTGAAAAAAGGCAAAATACAAAACGTGCAGCATTCAACATAATGCACAAGACAATATTTACTATCACTAAATTATAATGATAATGATTGATAATACATGATAATAATAATTGTATCAAGTTTGTAAGGCATGTCACAAATAAATAAATTAGTTTTTTCTTTGAGTATCGATAACTAATTACTTATCAGCAAAGATACCAGGTGATCTTTGAAACCTGGTAAAATAGGCCACATAATACTTTGTGTTTGAGCTCAAATGTAGTTTACAATTAATACATTTATCTTATTGACAATAAGTGTGCCAAACTGGAGCAGTTGGTTTGCATACTGCAAGATGCTAGAGAGTCTTGTGAATACCACAACTTTTTTATTAGAATGTAAAAGTAGAGTAACCATGGCTGCAGTTGCTCTTGTTGGCTCACAGGGCTCTATACACAGCCAGGCCTATGCTGACAACCAGCACATACTATGGAGATAAACTGAGGGGATATGGGTAGTAAAGTTACCATTATCTATAGGCACATTGTTGGTGCATTTGCACAATCCTGTCCAGGTTTCATAATGTGTCAACCTGCAAGGAACTTGTCTATATTCACAAGTGGTATCACTAACCCTAGCCTTGCACAATGCATCTCACATCCAGATTATATCTACATATGATAAAATTTGAACCAGTTTACATTTCGAACCGGTAGACCTGGACCTTGCTCAATGTGTGTCCAGTGTCCACATTGAGATCCAATCGCTGTGTCCAGCTCACATCACATCCTCCTGTTGTTAACGTGGGTCCAAAAAGAAAATGACAACAAAAAAATAGAAGAAGAATAGAAGTAGGTAGCTATCATTGAAGTTGCATCATTGTGTTTTCTTGCCTTATCAAAACCTCGCTGGTTTGGAACAGTTGCCCATGATTAAGTTCTTACCGCCAACGTGGTTGTTGTATTGTATGTGAACTGACAAGGAAATTGCATTTAAACTTTTGTTCAATGCGGTCACAATATGCGGTTACCATTACCTATAGGCACACCTTTGGTGCATTTGCACAATCCTGTCCAGGTTTCATAATGTGTCAACCTGCAAGGAACTTGTCCATATTCACACATGGTATCCAGTGCCACTTAGGGGCTTTACACCTGGCACCTGCACAAGGCATCTTGCATCCAGATTATATCTAGATATGATATAACTGATTTTAACAACATTAAGATCTGCTTGCTATGTCCAGCTCAGGTCAACATACATCTCTTGTTTGCGTGGGTCCAAAAAACAACGAAAAAAAAAAAGATAGATGAAGGTAGCCATCAGTGAAGCTTGTTATTGTGTTTGCTTGCTTTTCAAAACCTTGCTGGTTTGGACCAGTTGCCCAAAATTAAGTTTTACCTCCTACGTGGTTGTTGTATGTGGATTGACAAAGCAATTGCATTTCCACCTGTGTTCAATAAATATCACAACATGTCCTTGTTTGGCCAATAGAATCAAAATCCGTCTTCAATGCATCTTGAGTGCATTAACAACTGTACTTCCATGAGGTCAAGCACTATCCAACTGCAATCTGATTACCCAAAACGCATTTTAATGCCAACTGCAAAAAAGCTCCTTGCATACTACATTTTTTTCTGAATAATAACAACTACGTACATGCCAAAGGGACTGGGAGTGTTGTTCATCGTTACAGTCTGATTAATCTTTTCCATGAATCTTCCCTGCACAGCTCCCTGTGTCAGGCTGCAGGCGTTCGAGTAAAAACAGACAAGATATACTTACAAGCTGACTCTTAACTAACAGACAGACTAAGGCCCAATCTCAATACTTCCCCTTACCCCTTATCTTTCCCCTTAACCCTTGAAGTTGCGCGTTCATGTGAGAGCTAGTGGTGTCTCAATACCCAATTTTGCCGTCGGACAGTTCTCCGTGTCCCCGCAAAAATTTCTGTCGGTCCGCTCATGGCAACGGATACTCCTTGGCCCACTACGACATAATTTCCATACGAACTAACATTTCTGGACCTAGCGTTTCCTGTTTCATTACCTTTATATCCATATGAACAACAGCCACTGTCAAAGGTGCAGATCCTTTCCTTGAAAACTATTCCCTGTATATCACAATACATGAGCCGGCCCAAGTAGCCTACTGCCAGAGAACCAGCACGAGCGACAGCAATTAAAATATTTGTCCAAACGACCTGAGCCCCACGGAGTCAATGTCTCAACTGTTCATACTACTGACACATTGACGTATTTTATGAATAGCCTGCCTTTATTTAACTCCGGCATCAACATATAGTACATGCACTCGCTCACACTCGCTGGGATGCACTGCACTCGCTGTGATGTGTTTTCCTTTCATTTCACAACGTATTTACTGTATAATTCACGATAGCAGTTGCCCCTTCGTAAACATTGCTACACATTTTATTTGCTTAAAACACACAAGTATATCCTATAGGCTACTGTCAAATCAGAAAGAAAACAGCTGTCACTCGGCTATTACCTAACCAATACCTTTCAAACACGGTGATAGAATGAAGGACAAATGAGTTGGGAATACTATCAACAGGTTGACTTCACTAGCCTACTTATGAAGATATTTCAAATATGGAATGTTCAATGCTTAATCGAGCCAGCCGCAGTATCTCAATTTGCCAAGATGATGAATATGGATTATCCGTGTGCTCTGCCCTGCTATTGTTCTAACAATAGGCCTACAATATTCCTTTTGTTTGAGTGTGGTTGTTTAGTGCGATATTCTAGTTAGGCTACTGTATATAAAGGAAGGCATTGCAACGGGAAAATCTCCTGAATCTCTTCTCATTTGTGCTCCACCTGTCACGTCTCTGCGACCCACAAGTTGGGCTTCCACCACACTTCGAGACACGCTGCCGTTGGGGGAAATAATTACTATAGTTCATGTTTACTTGTATGAACTTTTAACTATTTCATGAAAGGTGTGGACTTGTACAACACTGTCAGTCGTTCAGATGTTGTGCCTATATCGTATCGTCTCGTCACATGATCAAATAGAGATTACAAAAATTACCCAGAAATCATTGCAAATCTGAATATGACGAAAATACCAAGGAAAATAAGAACGTATTCATTTAATTTAATCGTTTTTTAACAGTTTCTATAGTGTAAGATAAACATATCATTTTGTTGTAGATTGCAACTATTTCTCCCACAAAAAATACCTACCATAAAAGAGATAAGTTTGCCCTTTCAGGTGTTGCCTATATGTAACATTAGATAAAGCATGAAAGGTGTATGTCTGCTGACACCTGTTGCATTTCAGTAGCAACAGCTGGTGAGAGGGAAGTAAGTAAAAGTTGTGGAGGAGAGGGAAAGCCAACTAACGATTTCCATCGCACGAAAATGTCATGGGGTAGCTTGTCTTTCGGCAATTAAACCGTTACTCCGCATACTGTTCTGGAAGAGAATTGTTTTCAGCACCCACAGCCGTTGAAGTACTATAAAGGGACACAAATGCTAACTAGTACGTACTATCCGGCTGCCCGCCCACTGCCCGACTATCCGACACGACCGTTTTGAGTACTCTATAAGGGCCTTAAGTGGTGTATGGCCCTCGTTTTTAAGCTGATCGGAGAGCTACCTTGCTCCTCCAAGGGCTATCCCAGAGCACACAGCGAAACCAGCTCGGGAATTTTTTTTAAAAAATGGCTGCTTGAAGCGAGAAATATTTTACATGAATAAAGCTATCTACACAACTTTTTATATGTTTATAATGACTCGGTTTGATCTGAAATGTGCTACACAAACTATGCATAGTATTGTAGGTCTTAACTGAAGCTTTCAAACGGTAGTTTTAGGTTACAATTAGCGCGTATGCCACCACTTCATTGGATTATATGGTAGCTTGCTAGGACTAGCCTGACTCCATGCATGTGTACAGATAACTTTATTATCCACAAATTAAGTTTGATATCTGTGAATGACAGCACTTGCTTTGGAGACATCGATCCGTGCTTTACATGTACCGTCCACAAAACAATTACGATATTCTAGTTATGTGCTCTATACAGTCGTATATATATTTGCAACCATAATTGAAACTTTTTTTAAATCGCTAGTTTCATAGCTCATACAGTCACGCATGTCTACAGATAACTTATCCGCGAACTCCGTTTGATATCTGTGAATGACAGCACTTGTTTGAAGACATCGACCTGTGCTTTGCATGTACCATCCTGTATTATCCAGCGACGCCAAGTGACGTACCCGAAACCGAGTGGCGTCTCATTTCATAGGGGAAAGTTTTCAGCCCTTGGCCCTTACACTTGCAAGTGCTAGGGTTAAGACAAAGACAAGACAAAGCAAAAGGGGCAAGGGGAAGAATCGAGATTCGGCCTTAAGGCATTTTTACACTTCTACGATACTCTCCGATTTGGTCGTAGAGGGACACTTTGGCACGCCTTGGCACGCCTTGGTAACACCTTCACCCAGGTGTTGCCGCCCATCCGACCCGTCGGAGAGCCGTCGGAGAGCTGGTCGGAGACAAACGCTTTTTTCTAACTTTTCTTAAAGAGACGGAGAGAGTCGGAGACCCCCTTGGCTGTGATTGGCCAGTTTACGACATCATTTCCAAACAACATCATTTCCGGAATCACACATGTCAGGACCTCACATTTCCTGTTTTCTGTCAAAATGTTTTAGTACGACTTTGGTAAACTACAAAGCTGCACAGCATGCAGCATTAGGCTACCGTATTTTATATAAACCCTCGAAAAGTACATTTCTCCCGACCACTGTTGGTCTCTTGGCTGGTGGCTCGGTGTTGAAAGTGCCTTCTCCAACCAGCTTCAACTGACATCTAACGTAATTTGCTACGGAGAAATGCTGGCAGCATAATTACTTTGCATCTATTAAATAGGAAATGTATTTCATGTATGTGTAGAACCTATTTAGAATGACTGACTTTACATAAAACGGCAGTGAAAGACATTTGAGTCAAACATTACTTTTGCCTCAATGAGGGTGGCGTGTGAGAGCATAATCGGCACGACAACGTTGTACTTATTAGCAGCGAGGCTAGCAGCACACTTTTGAGAGTTATTGTGAATACGCTAACGCTTGATTTAGCGGAAAATCTAGTAAACGTACGTACCACCTGTCTCCTGTTCTGTTGTTGTTGTAGTTGTCGCTCAAATCGCTACAAGCACGTCCTCTGCTTATAACTCAAACTAGTCCAGCTCCACCATCAACCATTGTCTGTTAGTTGCCATCATTCGCTGTTGTGAGAATTCCCGGGAGGAGGAATTTATACAATAAACGACTACCACACACACAACGATTTCTCTAAGATCGTCTTTATTGGCATGTATGTGTATGCATTCTCTTGTTGTGTTTCTGATATAACTATAACACTGCATGTGGATTGGTATGAAGACTGCAGTGGGTTTAATTTTCTGCCCCTTACTTCATAGTTCTACGGGTATTTCTGTTCGAAGTGTGCATGCTTTGTTTTATAGTGACGTTTCACGCTAACACTTTTGACAAGGGCAACCGTCTCGTTGCAGATTAAACACATCGGTTTTGTCCTGCCCACAAGCAGCACAAATGCATAGCCTACTTGTCAGTCCACTCTGTCTTAAATTCGAGAGTTTTGGAATCAACTTTTCGTGTGTGAGAGCCTGGCAGAGGATCATTAGTAAGTGTGCTAGTGTATGTGTTTTTCAACATATTCATGGTTGAAATCGCAGTCCCACAACTGTATGTTGAGGTATGCATGTTCTTGCTGTGTGTCTGATATAACTATAACACTGCATGATGTATGATGTATGATGAATACCGTGGGTTTATTTTTCTGGCCCTGTCCTCAGAGTTTGGGGGGTAATTTTGTTCGAAGTGTGCATGCTTTGTTTCATAGTGACACATTCACGTTACCACTTTTTGACAAGGGCAACCGTCTCGTGGCCAAAGAGTGCATTGTCATAGCGTTGTAGTTATTCAAAGGTTACCCAGCGATCATTGCAGTATGAATGTGACAAAAATACCAAAGGAAATAAGAACGTATTCATTTTATTTGATCGTTTTATAATAGTTTCTGTATTGTATGTAAGATAAGCATATCGTTTTGTTATAAATCGTAATGTTTTTCACAAAAAAATGACCACCACGATGGAGATACATTTGCCTACTCAAGTGAATATATAGCATTAGACATGCTAATGTTGACTGAGCTACATGTCTCCAAGGCCCATGTGACTGCACCTGCCTGACAGGTCCTGAAGCAGCATCCGTGTCATGTCAGTGACAGTTGGGAGGAAAAACAATCAATGACTTCCAATAAAGAGGTTATGTGGTAGCTATGGGCTCGACAAACAGTCATAGCCGTCGGAGTAGTATGTAAGCCCGACCAGTACGTTCAATTTTTCCTGAATCAACCGCCTGCCCCCGCCCGCCCATTTTTTTTTCGAGGACGGAGAGGGATGCAGAAGTATAAATTAGGCTTTAGCATTGATACAGTGAACTCCAAATGGGGAATGGCCACAGCACACACATTAAAATCAACTGCTTTGGCCCTGTGCTATTCCTCTGCGGAATTTGCATGTCCTGTTTGGGAGAGGTCAACCCATGCCAGGAAACTTGACTCAGCATTGAACAACACCTGCCGTCTGATCACTGGCTGCTTGAAACCCACGAAAAAAACTAGCAACCTGCTCCTCCTCGCTGGCATTGCCCCTGCTGATAGAAGACGGAAAGTTACCAGCCAAGTCGAGAAAACAAAATCTGCAATCGATGAACGGCATCTCCTCCATGGATGTCACCCTCTGGCCCAACGGCTAAAGTCAAGAAGAAGCTTTCTCAGCCATGTCCAGCCCCTAACAAATTCTCGGGAAGAAACCAGAATCCAACTCTGGATGGAAAAACTTGAGAATGACCCACCTCCAACTGGCATGGGAATACCCCCCATTGAAAACCTACCCCCTGGTGCAGAAGCATCATAGACCCAATGGAAAACACTCAACCGCCTCAGAACAAGAACAGGACGATCCAAAGATGCTCTGGTCAGATGGGGCTACAAGACTGGCCCAACCACCTATGAATGTGGAGAAGCAGACCACACAATAGAGCACTGCCTTGTCTGCACTCTACTATCTGACCCCTGCAGCCCAAAAGACCTTGCAGTTTTCAACAAAAATGCAAAGGACTGTGTAAAGGAATGGGAAACTGCCATATAAATATCACGCTTCAGTGAAACGAAGATACGGCAAAAGGCGAGATCATTTAGCGAGGAGTCATGATCTCAAGCCATGGCTGATGGTCTAAAGCCTTGGCTGATGAGGTGAAGAGATTTCACTGTGTCTTTTCATTTGTTGATTGGAGCTGCTTCAGGTAAAATGATTCAACCTTTCATCTGAGCTTGTCAAACAGGAAAAAAAACAAGGGGTCTAAAATAGTTCCTTGTGGTTTGCGTCTTGATAGCTCAACAGTTATATCTACTATTCGGTGACCGCAGTGTATCACTTGAAAAGTGGTTGACTATCAGTCTCAATATAGCTACACAAGAACTTTCCACCAGAAGCGCTCGGTCAGACAAAAAGCATGCGGCCTGTCTGCAAACTGTAGAGAGGAGGCATGATGAGAGCATTTGACCAGAATGTACAGAAAAGGCTTTAGAGGTTCTTCCTTTTTAACGACACCTCACACTTCTGATGGCCACTAATGGTCCTGTTGCAAACAGAAATGCTGCTTATTCCTCTCGTGCTGGTATTTGCAGGAGATTCTCATGGTAAGATGCCATGAATCTTATGAGTAAATACAATTTATGTGGTAATATATGTTTTAAGAAAATTGTCTGAGGCACTGTATGAGTAATACACTCAAACATATTCATCATAAATATAAGTGTGTTTATATATACTGATTGATATGCTCTATACTCCAATACATATTACGCTATCAATGTTAACCTATTTAAAAATGGAAGCATAAGCATCTCTTTGGTAATCTTTGGACTTGAATTAATCAAAATAATTCATATTTTGACACATTTATGCAGCTGCTGATGTAAATTATATCAGGTAAAACCAAAGAAATTTGGAAACAACAAAAAACTTTTTGGGCATTACTGTTAAATTTGCTAAATAGTCATGTCATCAGCATTTGTATTTGAGGGTAATATTGAGTTAATGGCTGAATAGATAGCTTATGATAGGGAAAAAAATATCCTGAGGCTGTAGTCTAAAATTGACCTGTTTTATTCAGTTTCATCTACAGGAACCAAGACTATCTGTGATGCGACCCAGTTTGCTACATGTCATGGGAACCTGGGAGAGCCTACATATTTACAGTTGCTGCCAAATGCCGTTGGACATCAATTCGTTTGCAAGAAAATGACTCAGAATGGTCTTACAGGGATTATTCGATTTAGAAATAACCAGACTGAGTTCTTTAATGAGTCCTTCACCTCATCTATACAGAACCGATGGCACTTTGTTGCTGCAAACGGGACGATAATTATCAACCCAGCAAAAAAGAGAGACTCAGGAACATACACAGTAGAGATCAACAATGATGAAACAGGGGTGATTGTAGCAAATACCACAATACAGCTGATGATTTTGGGTAAATCTGTTTTTTCATGGCATAAAATAAACTAAGTGCAGTGGTGTTCAGGTCCATTAGTTATTAAACTTTTTGTTAAAAAGTCTAATCAGTTTCATTGCACTTTTTCCTTTCAACTGAGAAAACAATGAAAATACAATATCATATGCCAACAGCACAAATTAACCCTGAATCTATATTGATAATTCGGGCAAATATTTATTAAGAATAGTTTTTACACGTCAAAATGTCAATATTTAACCAATAAAGCATTTTTCTCAGGTACACACAGTACTGTGAGATCCATTTTGACTGATAGGACCGACAACCCCAACAAGATGGAAACACGTGTTTGTGAGTATGTCTCATGCTCAATTGGTTAAGTACTTAATTTGTCCATTCATTCATGTATTCAATTTCATATTGCCAATGTTTAGTGATATTTTTCTTTAAAATGATTTAGACACAGTCAGTTTAGTATCAACTTCACTTGGTGTGGTCCTGCTGTGTGTGGCTGGGGGAGTATACTATGTCTGCCAGAGGAGGATACCCAGACACAAACCAGGTCAGACAATAGAGTAATTTGGCAAGGAAATTGAGGTACAAATACGTGGATATAACTGAAAGTACAAAGAAACACAATTTGAGTAATAAAATGTCTAAACTGTCAGATGTTCATTTGTGATACTTTTTCCTCTATCTCTCTCTTTATTTAGCTGAGTCAGTTGAACTGCAGTATTCTGTGATCACCGGTTCGGAAGGAGAGAACCAGCAGCCAGAGCAGAGAATGAGGGAGGTGGAGCGCTGTGTGTATGCTAACGTTTAACGTGGACAGTGAGAGGTGACTGGGTATTCTCCTAACATCATTCAATGTCATGGCTCAGATTTGTCTTAGATGTTCTCAATGTGAAAACTGCATAGCTTCTTTTCCACTCCATTAGCCTACCCCAGTCTCTTTTGTGGATGCTACATTCTGGATATTAATTTTTCCTCATCGTTGAATATTTTGATGCCTCATCTTAAAGTATTATACAATGCAAAAACGTAATAATAACAATTATTACAATAGCTTTTATAGTAACTTCCTTTTATGATTTTCAAGCTGAGGAAACAAAGTTTTTTATAAGGCAGGTGAATGATCAAAGGCAAATAGAGTTAACAACACCAACATACCCTAAGAGGGATGGCGCAATAACATTCCAAAATGTCAAATAAGAGTCTTATCTTTGTATAGGCCTGTATACATCTGTTATACCTTGCCTACCTTAAGATGAAAAATAATCTACCATGTGTAAATATAATATACCTTCTTTTCTGTCTTGATGAACAACATGAAGACTTTGTATGTTGTTAGACATCACTATGTAATGCTGCAAAACTATTATTGACAATGCAAGGAGGAAAGGTCAACAAATATAATTCCCCTTCATGTATTTCCCAAACTGTGTATGAGGTAAAATAAATAAAGGAATTATGGTGTTCAAAATATCATCATAGCGATTTATTGGCATTAAAGTATCATTGACATAATGGCTTAATATTCTGTCTCCAGGGCTCCAGTAGTGCAAATGAATCAATAAAATATCAAATTCCTGGTTTCTCTGACTGACCCTTTAAATTGGTCTGCCAAGTAGATCAGCTGTGTTTATGTTGACCATATATTTAAAGGAGATGTCATGGGTGTAGTTACATGGAGTGAATGGGGCTAAATAAATCTGCAACTTTTACTTTGGATATACACAAAGGAATTGACAGAATATCCTAAAACCCCACATAAGAGAAAGAAGTTGCTACCTAAATATCAAAGAAAAGTGCAGAAGTGTCAGGGCCTGTAAGGCCTAGTTATGGATTAAGTACCCAAGAGCACACTCTATTGACAAGCAGGGTGACTGAGGGTTAATAATAAAAAATAGATGTTGAAGTAGTCATGAATATTAGACAGCCAAAAACAAAAGACAAAAATAAAACAGTCTCAGCAGGAATCTTAAACAGCAAAAGTCTCAGCAAAGATCCAGGCAAGGCTCAGGCAATATCCAGCTGTCAAAAAGCAGAGAGGTGAAGCAAATAGAGGCAGACAAAACCAGGCAAATGTAACCAGGGGCTTGACAGAAATTTCAAAAACGGGCTTTGGTCGTTATCAAAAGGCAAGATATCCAGGCAGAAGTTCCAAAGAGCTAGATAGAAATCATGGATCCAGGATACAGGACACAGGCTTAGGTCAAAACAGCAGAAATACTAACAGTCTGACTCCTAACTATCAGACAGGCTTTGCAATGATACGTGAGATAATCTAGCGCAAAGTCATGGTCCTGTCATGGCTTAAAAGCTGTGGCTGAGGAGGTGAATAGTAGCAGGTGTGCAGGAAGAAGCACTGGTGATTGGTCACCTCCGTAGCCAGACAGGAACCAGGGTAGGGGTAAAACCTTGACTGTGACAAGAAGACAACGTAGTGGCTACCTTAATGAGAAAACAATGAAAATACAATATCATATACATACACTACAAATTAATCCTGAATCTATATTGAAAATTCAGGCAAATATTTATTATGAATAGCTTTTTACACGTCAAAATGTCAATATTTAACCAATAAAGCATTTTTCTCAGGTACACACAGTACTGTGAGATCCATTTTGACTGATAGGACCGACAACCCCAACAAGATGGAAACACGTGTTTGTGAGCATGTCTCATGCTAAATTGGTTAAGTACTTAATTTGTCCATTCATTCATGTATTCAATTTCAAATTGTCAACGTTTAGTGATATTTGATTTTTTCTTTAAAATGATTTAGACACAGTCAGTTTAGTATCATCACTTGACTGGGTCAAATAGGTGTTATCAGTGTTACAGCACTTTTCACAAACACTATCAGGCTGCAAACAGAAGTGAATATGGAGATATTGATACTGACCTTCTCTGGTTCCAGTCCTACCTCACTGACAGACATCAATTCATTTCAAACAACTATACTATATATTACTATATGTTATACTATACTATAACAAACATGTATATATCCAAAGAGCATCTTGCATTGCCTAGGAATTGAAACTCAGGTCAGCTACTTGTTATTCAGCAAAACTAGCCATTGTACCACTGATCACACATGGTAAATTAGCCACACTCAAAAGTGGTATCTACAGTATTGTGTTAGGCAAGCCAACAGATCAAAAAAAATCTGGCCCCCACTGACCAGACTGGCCGCTCATCGGCCCCCAGTTAATTTGAGTTTGAGACCCCTGTAAAACTTCAAAGATGTAAAACTTCTTTGAGAACTTTGAAAAGTGCTATGCGAGTGTGATGTTTTTAGCCTGGATACCAGCCTGAACTCCGCCCACAAAATTTTTGGTCTGGGAGATTCAGTCTGGAGTCGAGTTAGTTGGGAGGGTTTAAACGGCCCCGAAAAGTGATCTGACCATTCAAATTGTAAGGGCGGGCTTTATACGTTGATGGACAGATATAGATAGAATACCGGTATACATCGAACAAAGATGGCGCCGTCTCGGAAGCTTAGTGGGACATATTTTATATGATTTAAGCTATCTACACGACTTTTATATGTCTACATTGACTCGGTTAGTTGTGTATACGCAAAACGAGTGTTGCCCAGGATTATAGGTCTTAACTGAAGCACTCTAGAGCATTATTGATAGGTTATGCTAACGCGTAGAAAAAAAAAAACATTCAAACGAATGGTAGCTTCTAGCCTTGAGTGCTAATTAAGTAACGTGAGCAGGCATATCTCAACAGATATGACAGCGCATTCATTTTGAAAGAGGAACAGAGAAACGCGATCAAGGCATTTGTCGATTGAAAAGATGTTTTTGCCGTCCTTCCTACGGGATCAGGTAAAAGTTTAATCTATCAGATGGAAATACTACGTTGCTCTGATTGGTTCTAGGTATCCAATTCAGCGAAGAGGAATTTTCTTTCCTGGTTCGTTGAAACACGCCCCATAATCACAGCCCAATAGTCCGGTCTCAGACTCATATTCTGACTAGAATTATGAGTATGACATCGTCAGGCTATGATGTTTTATTATTAATATTATATTTCACTATGTCTTTTCATTTGTTGATGGGAGCTGCAACAGGCACAATATTTGTACCTTTTGTTCATCTGAGTTTGACCAACCGATATAAAGAACAAGGGGTCTAAAATAGCTCCCTGTGGTATGCCTTTTAAAAGCTCCACAGTTCTATCCACTGTTTGGTGACCACAGTGCATCATATGAAATGTTTTTGACTATCTGACTCAATATAGCTACACAAGAACTTTCCATCAGAAGCGCTCAGTCAGAAAAAAGCATGCGGTCTGTCTGCAAACTGTAGAGAGAAGACGTGCAGTTGCATGATGAGAGCACAGATGTACAGATAAGCCTTCTAGAGGTACTCCCCTTTTAACGACACCTCACACTTCTGATGGCCATTAATGGTCCTGTTGCAAACAGAAATGTTGCTTATTCCTCTCGTGCTGGTGTTTGCAGGAGTTTCTCATGGTAAGATGCCATGAATCTTATGAGTAAATACAATTTATTTGGTAGTATATGTTTTAAGAAAATTGTCTGAGGCACTGTTTGAGTAATAAATACACTGAAACAATATCAACAAAAATATGTGTGTTCATATATGCTGATTTATATGCTTCATAATCCAATACTCTACCAAAGTAAACCTATTTTAAAAAAGAGAACGTTTATGCAGCTGCTGGTGTAAATTATATTAGGTAAAAGCAAATCATTTTGGGAACAACAGAAAATGTGGTGGCATTACTGTTCAATTTGCTAAATAGTTATGTCATCAGCATTTGTATTTGAGGGTAATATTGAGTTATGGCTCAATAGATAGCTTATGATAGTTTAAAGAATATCCTGAGGCTCTATTCTAAAATTGACCTTTTTTTCCACAGGAGCCAAGACCGTCTGTGATGTGAGGCAGTTTGCTACATGTCATGGGACCCTGGGAGAACCTACATATTTACAGTTGCTGCCAAATGCCATTGGACATCAATTACTTTGCAAGAAAATAACTCAGAATGGTCATACAGGGGTTTTTAGATTCAAAAAGAACCAGTTTGAGTTCTTCCATGAGTCCTTCGCCTCATCTATACAGGACAGATGGCACTTTGTTGCTACAAACGGGACTATAATTATCAACCCAGCAACAAAGATAGACTCAGGAACATACAGACTAGAGATCAATGATAAAACAGGGACATTTGTGGCAAATACCACAATGCAGCTGATTGTTTTGGGTAAATCATTTATTTTTCACTTGGCATAACATAAACTAAGAACATTGCTGTCCAGGTGCATTAGATATTACAATTTTTGTTAAAAAAAGACAACAACAAAAAAAATAAGCACAGTTGTTGACTTGAAGTGTAAGTCAAATAGGTTTCATTGCATTTATTCCCTTCAACTGAGAAAAGAATGAAAATACAATAGCATATGCTTACAGCACAAAACACACTAAATCTACAGCGTTCATTTAGGCCAATATTTACAGTCTTGCACCACAGCAGTGTATTATGAACAGTTTTTACAAGGTTTTCAATATGTATCCACTAATAATGCATATTTGTCAGGTTCACACAGTACTGTGAGATCCATTCTGGCTGACAGGACGGACAACCCCAACAAGATGGAAACACGTGTTTGTGAGTATGTCTAATGATCAATTGGAAAATTACTGTGAATGGTTATACAGGGTTTTTAGATTTAAAAAGAACCAGATTGAGTTCTTCAATGAGTCCTTCACATATATTTGTTCAGAAACACCAGTGTTGGTGAACATGGGATTCTTCGGAAAAAAAAAGACAAGATGTCCTTTTTCAATAACCACACCTCATCAATCCGCCAGAGAGTGTATTATATTTCAGACAATGGGACCTTAATTATAAACCCTGTGGAGAGGACTGATTCAGGAATGTATATAGCACAGATCATCCATAAGACAACGGGCAAACTTTGACAATTCCCAACAGTGAGATATTTGTGACATTATTGTGCTATATTGGTTGTGCTGTTGTTGTTCACCTCACAGTTACTATTCTTGTAAGCATGGACATATACAACAGTCTGGGTGTAAGTTTTTCTGTTTCTTTATTTGTATTCTTAGTCATGGAAGTGTCAGGATATTCTGCAGCCTTCTTTCTGTGTTTGACTGTGTCAGGAGGAATATTCTACATCTGCAAAAGAAGAAAGAACACCTACAGGGCGGGTAAGACATTTAAACATTTAAATACATCTCAGAACAAATTGGTCTTTGCCTTATGGCTCATTGTAGGCCTTGAAAGATTTGTATGCATTACAAATATTTCACACCGGGTTTGGCTCTCAGGCCAGTGTAGTTGATGCTTGATATGATTACATAGAAATACCAATATATTTAGAAGTGCATTTTAAAACACATACAGATACATTATATCTGATTTTTTTTGGGGGGGGCATGGGGGTGAAAACAAGTTATGAAACCAAAAAAAATGTAAACTAGAGAAGATAACAACTAATTGCGTGATGTGAGAGTTGTGTCATTGCTATTGTACTGCTGTTCTTGATGGACTTGTCATAACGGATTACTTCATCTCCTTTCTGCCTCTCCTTCTTCGGTTAATACCGACCTTCATAGCTGAGACACCCACACCTGAGGAGGTTCACCTTGGAGGAGTGTTTTCCTTGATAGTGTATGCTGAGGTACAGTCTGGAAACCAGAGGGGTCAGTCTGTAATGCACTCTATGTGATCATCGTGGTGCTCTTTGCCATCTGTTGGAAGTAGAGCACACTGTCTGTCAGATGAAGGAAATGAGAGAAACTTTTTTCACATGCGTTCTTTCCTCTGCTTGGCTTGAACTTTGTCTCACTGCTAGTGTTTATGTTGCATAGGACATGACATGAAAGCAACACGTAAATAGCACAATAAATGATTAAATAAATGTATTAAGTATTAACCCTTTCATGCATGAATTATTATAGAAGTGGTCTAGATTTTTCTTGGGTTGACTTTATTACTCAAAATAAACCTAAACTTGAAATTCAGTTAGAATTTTTTTTTAAATATGGTTTTATTAAAAAGATATTTTACTGTCCACATACGTGGACACCATGCAACAAAGGGGTGGTTACAAATAAATACCAAAGGTTTAAAATCATTATTTTCATGTAATTTATTCAATATTTATGTTGATATGTTTTCTATATGATTGTTTCTTTGATTTGAACAATGCAAATAAAAAAAAATAGCAGGTTTCAGTCAGATTTAATGTCATCCGATTCCTATGATGCATGGTGTCCACATACGTGGGCGTCATCCAATTCCCCTGATGCATGACGTCCACATACGTGGACAGTTGGATTTTAAGATGTACAAACTATATTTTACATAAAATTTCATTTTTTAAAACACGGATTTGTTCAACACACTTTCCCCTACATACTTATATTTTTTTGTCTGATTTGGCCTTCTTGGGTAGAAGTCAACAGATATGCCTGGAGCATTCAGCATAATGTACAACAGCGTCAGCCATCTTGACTTAATTAAGTCATTACACAGTTAACATTCCAAATACAAGATACATAATGTAATTATATTGCTCTGAGTCTACTGTCACTGCCCCTATGTGGTTGGGATATGACTATGATAATCCAAAACAAAATTAAGTTTAATGAACTGTCCACGCATGCACAAAAGGGAGAAACAATTAGGGCTGGTCAAGTTAACGCGTTAAAATAATTGATTAATTAAGATTATCAGGCGTTAACGCAGGTTTCATTATTTATTTTATTATTGTAAAAGTCTGTTGCCAATAGGCTTTTAGTTATTATATAAAGAAATGTATACGTGATAAAATCAAGCTTGAGTTCAGATAACAGTGGTCACATTTTTATTTAGCACATTTAAAAACAGTCGAGATGAATCATTTGATGGAAATATTATGACATAATAAAAAAAATATATATAAAAGCACATAAAAGAAAAACAAGTTAATAACAGGATAAGAAGTGCAGCCAGGGTGTTTAAAGAGGAGGTGCTCTCAGCTGAGATGAGTCTTCGGGAGATCCTTAAAGATAGTGGGACACCCTTGCTCCGAGAGCATTTGGTAGCTCGTTCCACCATCTGGGGAACACCAAATGAGAACAGTCTGAACCGGTGATGGTAAATCAATAGTATGCTTCACTTCATCGCGCTGATGTTCCGTGTATTGACAACAGCCCTTCACTCTCACACTCGTAAATCATTTTTCAAGTTCGCACATACCTATTTCTAGGCGCAAATGCGAGTGAAATAATCGCACTGTAGAGCCCTGGTGTATTCTGTATGAAGTGTACAATCTGACTGCACATCAGTTTTAATTCCCTACACTACACTTATCGATAACGCACTAATCAGCAGGCGAGAAAGCAAAGACACCGCAGGGAATTGAACCCCATCCTGAAGATCAGGAGTGCCACCACCGGAGTCTTTTGCTTTTTTTGTTAACCAGGATTAAAAAGCAAAACCTGGAGAAACAACATTGTTGTTTCTCCAGGAAAAGAAAAACCTGGCACCTGCTGCGCAACTCGTCTTGGCTCCCTGAGTGGCCTGAAACTACAAACAGAAGACTGCAGGTTTCCCCATCCCTTGCACAACCCGTACATCGACTCCAGTACTGCTTAAGGGCATCAGGCTATTTGTTTTCCATGTAAGGACACCAGAGATTAATTGATCAAATTGCCACTTATCACTTTTGATTCATCAGCAAGATTTGAATCGATCCCTTGGATTGACGCACTGCATGTACCTAAAGCTGTAAACTGCAAAGAGAAAACAAGTTTACATACCACCCCCCACCCCCCATATAAACGTTAAGGTATAAAAGAACTGATTAGGAACCAATTAAACAAAAATACAAACCCCACCAAGTGCCACACTAGTATTCAACACTGGCAAGTTGACTTTCCGTTGAGCCTAGAACTACAAAACACACTGCAGGTTTCCCCATCCCCCAGCGAATCCCAAGAACTTTGTTTGCTTCTTTAATGTTTTTGCTCAAGTAGATTACGAAAGACCTTTCAAATCTGAAATGGATAGCATTGCCTGCTCGGCGAAGCTTCGGTCAACACTCAATTGACGTACGTTGACTTTAACTTGGAAAGCTGCAAAGACAAGAGAAAGGATAGTTTACAGCCCCCAAACCCCCTCCCCCCACAATCTCATCAGAAAACCCCTTTTTATATACATGTATTAAGAAAAGCAAAACAAAGACACATTACTGTAGCAAGCTATGGTTGTATAGTACAAACCAAGCAACGGCCACAATCTTCAAACTGCTGATGCTCACAGAAGACAATTGTTTGAACTGCTGCTTAGATACAGACGCGCATCCACTCACACATCCAGTCCCATCCACCCATCAGTCGCAAGCGGGGTCAGTTGTGCTTTTTTGAGGGATCGAAACACTTTCTGCAAAGAAGACAGTTTGATTTGCGCCCCACCCCACCCCAAATACAAACTCAAGAAAACCCACCCTATAGCATCGGTATATAGAATGAAATGACTTAACATTAAGCGGTTAAAATGATTTCTCCATCAGGGTTATGCAAAGCCGAGGTTCATGCAATACATGAAGTTAAAATTGCAACAAGTACCCGGGAAAATTAAGATTTAAAAAGGACCTCACTTGATACACCAAGAAACAGCAATCTGAGGTTCATTTAGCAGTGAGACAAGCTTGTAGCTCTTGATTGGACAGGAAAGGGTTTCCCAGTGCTTCATCACACGGTTAGGGCGTTCCCAGACACACGAGAAATGGGGGGCTCCTATTGGAATTTCGGCCTAAGAAACGAAGGAGTGGGAAACAGGATAGACACACAGCACGCAGAGAAGGACTTCGGATGAAGGACTTCGAAGGTCGGGACTAAGCTCAAGCGCACACAGGGTCGGTCATCAGTCAGTGAGGACTCATTCATTTGCCGACAGCTCCCAGACAGCCTTTCATTCAGGTGCAGTTGCATATGGAGTGGACAGATGAGTGATCTGAAATAAGAAGCTACTACACACATTCCCACCACAAACACATAGAACAAAACACCAACATTTGCAGGAACTAACTCAAGAGTTAAATGTGCTCTCAGGGTTATGCGCAATGGGGATGCTTATAGGCACTGTTCAAAGACGAATGTTATGAAATGTAAGATAAAAGAAGCAGTTTGTAGTGTTTCCATTGAACCAGACTGACATTCCAAGAACTTTTCTAATGAAATGACAAAACACCTGGTTTCAATGTGCTCCACAAGGGGACTTCACACCACTCATACGCGCGGCAGCATGGGTTTGCGTTATCTGCAAAAGTGAAAAGAAAGAGTGCAAAAGACCCCCTACCCTTCATTTGGCTAAAAAGCTATGTAGTCAACATTCAAGTTTAAGAAAAATGACCAAGCCAATTAAAGCTGCACAGTTGCACAGCTTCTCAGTCACATCAACTTTGGGTATCACACAGTTGCGTGACTCAATACATGCTATGCATTTGCAAAGCATTAGATATTTTAGCTACGCTCCTGCACAGTTGCACAGGTGCTTGTGACTGAGGCTACGTCTACCGAATGACAATTTGGATAAATTACTGTACTTAACACGATCTATCAAAAGAGCACAAACTGTGCGGTTCCATCAAGAGTTCAAAGGACTGGTGGCTCCTGTCGTCAACACACACCCGAGAGATGGCAATCTTCACTGTGGCACTGTACGACTCTGCAAGATCAAAAAGAGACACCCCTAGGCCCACCCAGACACCATGACCAAGACAACAATAATACCTCAAAAGAGGGACCAATGGGTTTCCCTATAAATCTTTAGATTCAAGTCCTATTATGCTATATAAGGGACATTCAAGAGATCCATTCTACACATCAGTATGGTTAAAATGTCTACTATATTAAGTGTCCAATAACAATTTTTTGAAGGGTTATCAAGATAAGTTGGTCTTCATTTTTTTTTGGTTTAGCAAAGACTAGCAAGGTACATGAACTTCCCACGAAACATGAACCTTCATGACTTATCTGCCTTCAATTCCACTCGGAAAGAACGCCATCAAGCCCTGGTCTTGTGCTTAAAAAGCTCCCAAGTTTACCACACCTGAAAAAGTACAAGAGAATCCCCCATAGGCCCCAAACACCCCAAGAAACAAATGCATACCAGAATGTATTCCATCATAACGTGCTATGTATTTATTTACCAAATATTCTTTACAGATAACTTATTATACACTCTTACAATGCATGAAAAGCCAACTGGCAAAGTAACCCTTTACAGGTTTTTTTTTTTTTTTTTTTACAACACGCAAGTAATTAAACAAGATAAGCAGCGGTTGACAAGCTTACGTGATCCGAGACTGAAGTTAGATGGAACAAGCAAACCGTTACATTTTAAGAGCTAGACCTCCTGTAGAGCTGGAGTATGCAAGCACTGGTACACTGAAAAATGCAAAGGGGGAGAAAGACACCTCGCACCATCCCACCCCAAATTCTGCAATATAATCCCACAATACGATGTATTCATTACAGGAACTACAAGTCAAGGAAGTTTCATTTGGCACTCAAATACATACATTATAGTAGATGAATCAAGCACATAATTTGAGAAAGCACTAACAAATTACTTGCCATACGAACAAGGTTACGCCTTGAGCCTGTACGCATCAGTTGTGCTCCATGGTAGGCAATGGAGGGACCACCAGATCTTAGTGGGGCGGGTAGTTTTAAATACATCTGAAAAAGTCAAAATCAAGTAGTTCCCAGGCGCCCCACACCCCATTTTGTTTTTTTGGCCACAAACACCGGTCAGCAACAAGAAAACGAATGGATAAATTGAACAAAGCCACCTCACAGGTTGAAATCCCAAACCGCTTCACGTTTTCAGATTTTGATCTTGTGCCTTGTGTTACCCCAGTCTTGGCGAAGAGCTGGTGTCATGGCAGACTTGCTATAGTTCGAAGTGTGGCTGAAAGGCATACTGGTGGTTCCGCTCCCAAACACGACTACTCACGCCATTTCTTTTGAAAACCCCGCTTTTACAATAGAGCTGTGAAGTCTAAGGAAGACATTTGGATTAACATCCCTCACCCCACCCTCCCACAACAAGATGACATGGCTCCCCAAAACAGATACAATTAATCAGATTTTCATTGAGTAAGATCCAAATCTCTAGAAGACCTTTGCAAATACCTTCCTACTTTCGAACAGTGCTGCCGTTTCAGGCACATCCTGATCCTTTGGGTGAGAGTACTGGTGTGCAAGCTAGTGTGTGGATTCTTGCTACTGTGGGAACTTGCGCTGGGTGTGGTCGCCCAAGACAGTTGAGCCTGTAGGGAAAAGAACTCGAAAAGCGCGTTTTTCCCCTCCCAAACCCCTACAGACCACCTTTGACTCAACATGTACAATATTCAAATGTGACCGCTACAGTAGGACCTCACTTCTTATTTTACTTAGGAATAAATATATATTTAAAAAAATCCAAGATTGAAACTATGAGCAATAAAAAGGGAATAGTTACTCCCTTTTATTGTTAACTCATGCAAACTCAAAGCTCATGTTTACCAGATTAGGAAGCTGCCTCAGTGTAAATGTAGATGACAGATGAAGTGGGAGATAGAAGTCAAAGACGATTGGACGAACTTCCACCGCTCGCGGTCTCCGGAGATGGTGCCTTCTAAGACAACCTACTGAATTTCAAAAGGGACAAAGACGCCTTTTCCAGTGGAGGGACTACGCCAAAACGCTGCCAGGTTGCGGATGTTGAGGGATAGTCGTTTTCCCAGCACACACACCACAGCACTCATCTCAGTTGAAACCACTCAGCCAACAAGGGGACAGGCGACACGGGGGAATATCAACGCGTTAAACACCACGCCTGAAAGAAGAAAACAAAGGGCTTTGCGAGTAAATGTCGTAAAATTTCACAAAATGGCTACCATTTAATTGAGGATTGCGATACCTCTACCCAAACATACAAACCCAACACCTTCCTCCTATGACTTGTGAAGCTAGCGGGGGACCCTTTTTAGCTCTGCTTGAACGCCCTTCTCCCTGCCTCTGAAGTTGCTGGGGACCCATCTTTGGTTCACTCTGGCCTGCTGCCCCACTGGACCATCTGCACGAGGGTGACTACTCTGCCTTGCGACACTCGATTCCCCCAGGTTGTGGACACTTCCTCCTCCTCCTCGCTTGGATCTGTGCCTGCCTGGATTCCTCCCTCTGCTCCTCCCTGGCTCCCCCTCAGGCTCTGCCTTGCTCTCCCTCTGCTCCCGCCCGGTGGTCCTCTGGCTCCCTTTGGTCGTCCCCGGTCCTGACATCTGATCCTGAAATTCTTCTAGATCAACGCTCACCACTAACTAAGTCCATATGGAGAGTAATGTTGGTCTAATGAACTCAGTCCTTTCTCTCCAAAAACAGCAAATAACTTCTGCAGGGAAAATCTTCAGCTACCGCCAAAAAATAAACAAAATTAAAACCAATCGATGAAAATATTATTAAACTTAAAAATAATTGCTAGCATTGTTTTATGTTGCATGTCGTTAAACTCGAAAAAGTCCACAGGCCACCACTTGATGGTGCCATTCAGTGCTGAGTATTTATAGCTTGGTTAACCGTCTCCCGGAGAAAAAAAAAAAGAAAAAACGTTTTAAAACAATAACAAATTGATTGCTCTGGATTTCAACAGCCTCCTCCACAAAGTTTTACTGCCTCTGACTAGACAATTGCGTCGTGACTGCGCCACTTTTTCCTTCCAGACACGCGGCGCCATTTTGACTGACTCATACAGCTGTCTCGAACATTCCAGGACTACTCCTTCACTTCATCGAGGGCAACATACCCATACCAAATATGGAAATTACCGTTACCCCTTTGTTAGGTAGCTAGTGTCCCTTCGCGAACACAGATCATTGCTTACGTGTACACAGAAAGTCTGCTACTCGTCATAATACAACTTGACCCTTTTAGCCCTAACGCTTGCCAACTCATATATCGGATGACACGCTAATGTGTTCGTCACACTTTTGCCATCGTTTAAAACAACGATACAATCAACCGTTAATAAGTAATGTATAACCGCTTGGCCCTTGATCGCCGACATAGCTGACGTAAGGGTTAGTTAAGCGAGCTAATGATAGTTCAGGCTCGTATTTGGTCAGGCCTAGCTGACGATGCTAACGTTAAAACTAACTGGGTTGCTAGCAAGTATACGTTAGCGGACTTAAATAAGGTTACCCAACAAAACTTGTTATACGTTAGTAACTAATCGTAACCTGACGAACAAATCTAACACGTTATAATTCTGACAAGTAAGGTTAGTTTTTGACAGAATGTTGTCCTCGCTACCATCTTTATAACGCTAACGTTTTAACACTGATATTAGGTTAGGGATAGCTTCTTAGCTAGCTGCCCTTAAACGGACAGGCTTCGCTTTTAGCTTAACAATTACTTGCTTGAAACAGCTAAAATTGTTTGAAATTACAAATAACTCTTTACTATTAAAATAACTGGCGTCACCTATCGCTTATGAAAGGAAAAAAACTACTGCATTGAACGATACCACACGCCTCGACGAGTCAATCTGCTGCACCCAGTTGACTACCGCAGTGAAAGCGAACGGTTTATATAGTAAACGCTCGAGCAGCTAACGTCACCCCTGTATGCTTACGCTTGAAAAAGTAGTCCCGTTGTCTGGCAAACAAGGTGACGTTACTGATTTTATCAAGAAGGTTCTTGCTTTGATAAACATATTGCAGTGGTTGATGAAAAACGATGGTGTCGTGGCAGTATTACAATTTGTGTGTTGTTCTTTTCTTTTTTATGTTTTATGTGGATGGACAACAGAGGTACCTGGGTTCGATGTGAACCAAGCATTCTAGATTGCTCTATGATCTTTGAAACTCGACATTTGACACTAGTGTTACTAATTAATTCAATATACTGCACAAGGCATGAGACATTATCATCTCCTCTTACTTCATTTCAAACATGATTATGGTATAAATCAGAGGAGAAACTGATTTCAGGGCTCACAAATACATTATTTTAAACTGTTATACAACTCTATAAACCACAACGCATAATGTATGATAACGATCATCGATTATCAAAGATTCTAAAGAGCGTGGCTATGGTATGCGTTTGTTTTCGAGGGCAAACTAGCTCTTTGTTTTAAACCTTTTGAAAAATAACAGCTGACGTCAGTGGCAGCAATTCGTTACGCGCATGTATATGGTATCAGTGGTGAAAAATCCTTGCTGAAACCGGTTTGAACAAGTTTACAGTGTTGGGACTACTTTCCCCTCCCCCATATGAGTTGTCATAAATGGTTGAAAAATAAAATAGAAATACGAAAACTAATGGGGAACGTTGCAAATGAGCGAATACAAAACATTACAGCTTTGTATACTTTATCTCGATGTACTCGGTTTTGTAATCACTTGATGAGTCAGTTGGGTGGGACAGTGGGTTCTGATTTTAGCCATTCCACCATAGATTTCCACTGTTAGGCTAATCTAACCTTCATTAACGATAATTATGTAATGTTTACAAAGACAAAAGAATATAGGGTACGATCTAATATGAATATTTGGTTAGGTTGGCATTTTGTTACGCATCGTCTGTTCTGGTCTACGTGACTATTTCAGTTTCGAATGTTCGACTTCTAAACCAATAGGTGGCGGTAAATGCCATTAAAGTAACAAAAACTGAGACATGCGGAAGACGCATAGACAGTAAAGAGGGGGACGACAGGCCCTAGAAAGAAATGGTTGTAGAGAGCAGTGATAGATTAATAATCTATTTTATGGGTGGCCTCAGTTTATGGAATTTCTCCTGAAAAATCTGAATTCATAAAGTGTTTATTTACCAGTGAAGTCAAAAGCAAGCCCGTCTATGTGGCCTATCCAATAGGTTTCGAGGAGGTTATTCTGAAACAATAGCCAACGAAAAGTGTCAGATAGGATAAGGATAGCCTACGTAATTAACTGCGCATTTTGCAGGGCTCAGGGTGGAATATGGCCCACTTCAATGATCAAATAACAACAGTATGATAATTAAAAGCCATTCTCAAACTGCTCTCTATTCGCTACCTCTATGCAATGGGGCAACACCCTGAAGTCACACACTGCACTGCAAACAGAGGGGGAGGGTGTAAGACAAATGGTCAAGTGTTTGAGAGCAATGCCTCTGTTCACTCAAGAAAACTGCCGCTGTCACCATGGGCACATGAGAAGGCCTTGTATAGCTTCTACAGCTGCTGTGTCATGTGGTAATTTCCCACTATAGGACAAATATACTTGTCGGTCACTATGTTCACACACAATCCTCAAAGGTATATGCTGGCAAATAACTGGCATTTTGAATGTGACTAAAGTAATATGCTAACATTGTTTTTATTGATATTATTTCTAGCCTATGCATGAGTATTTTATGTGCAGGTGAGCAGGTACTGCCAGGACAACGGCACAATGGTGAAACACATGAAATGTTTGTCAGATGAAACAAATATTTGTATATCTTGTCCCATGTGATGTGTCTCTACAGTGTTGTTGCAAAGTCATAGCTGATGGACACTCACTGTCAAATGCATATGACTATCTCAGTCTCCATGACTGGTTTTTGTATGGGCCTAATAGGGCAGTGCTCCACATTTAACATCCAAAATGGAGGTGCTACAGACGGGGGATGGGAAAGAGATATAGGCCTAGCCCAGCCAACACTTCTCATATGACTTCTTACTACAGATGGCACATGTGATCAGATAAAAATGTAGTTTGCTATAAGCTGTATCCCATTTGCTTACAGTAAATGTATGTATCAAAAGACTGCCCAGTTGTATTGAATTATTGTTCTGCACTATTTTGTAATGTGAAGAACGTTTTTGGACAATAGTTTACATTTCAAACTCAAGCTTGGCTATTGGAATTTAGTTCAGCAGAAGATATTCTGTAACGGGAGGCACATGAAAAGGCTACAATCATATACTGTATAACCAAACAGTTGACAAAATAAATACAGCTGATACATATTGAATCTGATCCTTTTCCACTGGAACATACACGTTTTTTAAAGGGTTTGCTGCCGTAACTGTCTGTCATCAGTAGGCTACAATTAGGTCTGACTATAATACTCTTATTCGAAGATGTATGAGGGAAATGGACTTGGTGGTTCATTGTACTAGGAACACTTGTAAAATATTAATTCACATTCACGTCGTTAATTCAGATCAGAGATTGGGACATGCAACATCCACATCCAAGAGGTTGACTTGGAAGTGGTAGAAGCCTGCAGAGGGAGGCTCCAAAATTGATTATGTTACACTCTGTTTATGCAACAATGCATTGATCATGCAAGAGTGGGGATAGGGGGGATGGTAGAAGCCGCAGGGGAGGATGCTGGTGTTCTTTTAACTTCCCTGATCATTCACTGGCCTCTTAGTTTACAAAACTAAGACTATACTTAGAGGAACACATGGTTGTCTTTGAATTAGGCTACACAGAATGAAAAGGTCCACATTGGTGTAATCTATCATCAGTTCATAATAGGATGATAACACACATTTGCAGGAGAGAACATAAATAAAATGAGGATAATATCTTACACCAAAATATAACGCTCTCTACTTATTGATTTTAATATCAATGCAGATGTTGACATGTGTGTGTGTTAATGCACTTTACAGCCTTCCACTACATGTAAAACGTTAATTTGCGGACATGATTTCACACCTGTGTCAACCGTTGATCTAAACCAAACAACTGTTAAGCAGTAGGCTACTTTTAAATCTGCGTGATACAATGCGTCAGAGTAGCCCACGGAAGGATAACTCACTACAGTTAAAAGCGAGATCGATGAGACACGAAGCGTGGCTTGAACCCAAAGGTCCTGTTCCGGTGTTAGGTTCGATTTGTTCCAACATTGCCAACCCATGGGGACAGATGAAACACACTTGTCAGTTGCTTCGATGTGGCATCATTACGTCAGAATTAGATGTGTATTGGATGCCAGGGAGAGCTGAGGTTAAGGGGAATATGTTACCATTACCATCACGCATACAGGAGACTTCCACTGTGATTGTTTGGGCACAGAGAAAAACTTAGTGTCAGAACCAGACGACTGGACTACGACAGAGAAACTTGAGAATAAGAGTTGGACTACTCACAGCTGACCAGGATGCGTATGCGTTAAGAATTTCGATGATTGGCGCAAAATCCCATTGGCCTACGATAACTATGCAATGTAAGAGGTCGAATTATAAATTATTGTATGTCAATGTAAACAATGTTCTGCTATACAAGCTAAATTAAGAGTTCCAGACAGTTGGCATGTACAAGTAAGTCATTTACTTTTCTCTGTGTTCGCTTTGGATACAATCGTCTACAAACTGATTAAATGCGTGGCGCATCAATTGGACTCTGAAATTTTGAGTTTTAGATTCGGTAAACAGCAACTCTAACGTTAAGGGATTCGTTTCAGAACTAGCTTCATTTGAAGAGGTTTAAGTGACACTAAGGCCAGCGCGTGCTCTGATTGCACTGGAGGAAGAAGAAAAAGAGGATAAGAAGTAGTGATGGAGAAGTACTTCACACCAGTTCCAAAAACCTCTCAGGACGACGTAAAACTCGGGAAACATCATCAACCCGGTGCCCATCACCACGATCATCATCACCGGTCCCATGGAAAGACACCTCACAGGTAAGCTTTTTATGAAGTTCACTATTTACATTTTAAGCGTTAGTTCTAACCACATAGGAAATGTGATTTTAGATATTGATAATTGCACTCTTCCAGAAACAGTCATTGTCATACAGTATATTAAAACCATCTGCTATTGAATAATAATTAAAAAAAACACTCCTCTATTTTACATTTATTTTATTTTGTGATTTGGCTCTGGACAGTGTTCCAGGATCTCATCAGAGAGGCCCAATTGACAGCCGTGTTCATCGCAGAGAACCTCAACATGACCACAGTTTCCATGGGTACCATCACATAGACAACCAAAAAGCTGCTGATCCTCACACCCTGTCCAGGTCCTCTTCTTCATCCAGCCTGTCCACTTCCTCCTCCTCGTCTTCGTCCTGGTCCTCAGAACCAAGTTTGGACAATGAGGCCTACTTGATGAGCAAGCCCCAGCACTCCCTCTCCTGCTCCAACATAGCTGAACCTAAACGCAAGTCGTCTCGTGACTGGGACTCTGAAGACGTGGAGTATGACATGAGATCCGCAACACCATTCCAGCAGCGTTCACCACACCACCAGTCACACAATCAGCACAGCCGTCCACATTCCCAAAGCCAAAACTCTCGCCAGCACTCTCATGGCTCAGAGCATGGCCCCAGGTTCTCCAAGCTTCATCGCGGTCAGAGCAAGAGTGAGGAAGGGCTCCTCCAGGGCATTGACAGCGATGGTGAACAGGATGGATGGGACCGACACCCCCATATGGAGCACGGGAACCTGTACAAGACCGCAAGCCTGGGACGGAGCCTGGCTTTCAGTGATGATGCTAAGGTTGGAGCCAGAGGGCCACCCAAAAAGGCAGTGTCCACCATTCAGCTGCCAAGCAAAGGCATTCTTAAAAATAAGGATGGTGGGTCAGCAGGCAGACAACAGGCGAACTTTCGCAAGGCCAAATCGATGGAGGTTCTGTCTCACCGGGAGCAAGCAGCAAAACCGGGTGGTGTGGGGACTTTAGCCACCCCAAAACAGAATGATCCACAAGCTGCGAAGAATAATTTTGTTAAAACTAAGCTTCAGTTCTCCGCATTTTTAGATGAAATAACGCGTCAAGTTATAAGCCCTTCCAGGCTCAATATACTGGGAGTTCCCCCTGGCTCCAGTCCAACAGCACCAAGATCTCCTCATCAGGAGCGTAAGGAGCCTCTTGGAGGTGTGAAGAAGGAAGAGGATGGGGGAACACAGCAACCTAAGCAGCACTCTGCAAAGACAATTAATCAGCAAAAGTCCAGTCCAGCAAAGTCTGTTGCTGATTCACAGTCACATTCACGCCGTGACTCCTACCCAGGGAAGCAGCAACCTAACTCCGGGAGCCCCACCAGGTCTGTAGGCCACCACCAGCATGGTAGCCACAAAAAGCGCTATTCTATAGGGGAAGTACAGGGTGCCACAGGGGACAAACAGCACCAGGGGAGGTTTAACCAAATGACCACTGATGGCACAAGCACTAGCTCAGAGACCATCCTGCATGAGTCCAAACATCATCGCTCAAAGCAGCATGGCAATGGACGCCGCAGCAGTCACAGCCAATCACAGCATCCTCATGGAGACCACAGGGGTTCCCCACCTCCACCAGGTCCCATCCTGGGACCTGAATCAGAGTGCCCCTCCAGCAAGTCCTCCACTGCCAGTCAGAGTTCTGGTCATGGCGACATGCATACGCATCCTGACCACAGGAACCATGGCGACATGCATACGCATCTTGACCACAGGAACCATGGCGACATGCATACGCATCCTGACCACAGGAGACATTCCAAATCTCATCGGGTAAGGGACACACTTATGTATATGTACATACTGTATGCACAAACGAACATGAGTGCATATAGGCACCCACACTCAACATAAACACCCCTACATTTAATACGTTAACTGGACAATAAAGATAGCCTGTACTGAAGCATAGTCTCTTTCTCTGGCTTACTCTTTCCCTCCCTCCCTCCCCTACCACAAGCCCTGTAATGATCTTTCTCTCTCCTCTCTTTGTCCTTTGTCTGTTCTTTCTCTCTGCAGGATTCAGTGAGCTCTGTCAACAGAGTTCAGTGAGTGTTATTTTCTCATCTATGTTATGTCATTCTTTATTGATTATGACCTTTTAGCCTAGAGTTTTCCTGTACTTTAAGCTGGCTGGTACTCTGCAATCTATTCAGCAAGCCTGAAGCAAATCAATTCTCTATTTGCCTGCCATCTCATAATAAAGACAGGTTTATTGTCTATCGTGCCTTTCTGAACTATAGGTTCTGCATTGTAATGCATTGCAATTAGTTACTCTGGTTCTGTTATTATAGAATAGCAGAATTAATTTTAATCGAGCATAGTGGAATAGAGCCTTTGTTGTCATATATATATATATATTAAATATATATATATATATATATATATATATACACACGTGTATGTGTGTATGGATTGGCATCTGGTTGAACCTACACTGGTATAATATGAGAAATAAGTACAAATTCTTTCATCATCTGCAGGCTGCTTGAACAATACAACAAAGAGCTACATGAGAACCTGCTACAGACTGTGGCATGTATAGAGAATATGGAGACCGAGCTTCAGTGCTCCAGGTCGGAGCTCGGAGCCTTCAAGGAGAAGTACAAAAGGTTGGTCATGCAAATAAAACATGTATTGAAGACCAAACATCAATTTACACAAATATGATAAATGTCATCACAGATAACCATGTACACTTTCGTATTATGACTAACATCATTGATGTGTGTCCTAAATAATGTAATTTTCTGTCATCCTTAGACTACAGGAGAGTTATGCAAACCTCCAACATTCCAGCAGTGCTCTGGAACAGAAGCTAGAGTCAGCTGTAAGACTTACTTCTATTTTTTAAACTGTCATCCATTGTCAGAAATTGTTACATTGCTTTATAATGTTATACTGACTTAACAGAAGACATGTTCATTTTCTACCATGTTGTGTTATGCCATGTGTTGATAGACGGAGAACATGAACTCAGAGAGGAAGTACCTCTTGCAGAGGATTCTGGAACTGACCAAGCGGCTGGAAACAGCAGAAAATACCATCAGCTCACTGGAGAACATCAATGTATGTGGAGAGTAGCAGTAGCTGCTAGTATTGTCCGTTAAGAACTAATTAATTCCCAAATGATTGTTAATTGCCTTTTTTTTCCTGTACTCCAGGTTCCCGCTTTGATCAAGGAGCTCTTACAAAAGCACTTCAAATCTGAGGAGGGTGTTAGGAATTTCCTGCTCTCTACCACTATGAAGGACGGCAAGGACAACCAGTCAGCTTTTGCAACAGTGGAGGTAGCATCGACTGATTGGCCCCAGTCTGGGCAGGGCAGCACAGAGTCCGGGCCAGTCAGGGTGACGGCCTTTATGCCATGGCAACAGGGCCAGAATGAGTGGTCAGGAGAGGAGGCGAGGGCTTGTGTAACTAGACGGGACGTGGAGGCGGCTGGAAGCTCCAAAATTTCACAGCTCCCTTTCACTGTCGCCGATATCAGCATGGCCCTGTTTAAAAACGTGGCAGATTCTCAGACCAAAGGCCACGAGCACCAGCATCCAACAGCTGTCCACCCAGAGTTTCACTCCTTGGGTCTATCCACCCAGAAACCCATGGAGGTGCCCCCGAACCCTTATGAGGGGATGGGCACAGGCAGAGGGATGGGAGTTGGAGGGAGTGCGGGTGAAGGGGACCTCGGGGATGATTTTACCTCTCTTACAGCACAAAGGATTTTGGACAATTTCATGAGACAGATGCCTCCTTCCTCCACCACCGAAGACCAAGAAGAGAGAGACAGTGGTGCTGTGGACTGGGGAGGGCAACCAACAGGGCAGCATTAACCAGCTGACTAGTAGCTCCATAAGGTTAACTATCCAAAGAGCCCAAACACTTATACATGTATGTCCTCTGTGTATAAATGGTGGATTAAGATAAAATTGTCTGTAAACACCCATGTACTGTAAATACTAAAAATTAGATGTACAGAAGTGACATCTTCATTGACTTCACTGAAAAATGAAGAAAGGTATTAGTTCATTATTTGAAGCCAAAAGAGGTCTGTGATTTCAATGTAACTCACTAATTAATAAGCATAGTAGCTTTGTTACAGAAATGTGTGATATTTGTTGTGAAATGATAGCCTAGCTCCACCCACCATCTGCTCCTAGCTCCATTTTGGCGAGGATTATATGCACATTGTAAATATGTGTCTGCTTACACCAAGCCATTAAAAGTATACCTTCACTGCAAGCAGTAAACGATGATCTACACATTGTTGCAAAGTAATTTCTTTCCATAACATCCAAGGATTAACATCACAAGTGTGCATCATAAAAGTCCTCATACATGGCAAGAAGCATTAAGGGTACTATTATGGGGTGTTGGTGATACAGTGGTTAGCATGACAACCTTCCAAGGATGCCTATGCAAGACGTCTGCTAAATACGGGACCTTTACCTTTATCTGTAGCAGCCTGCTAACTCACGTACTCACATGCTGACTCCGTGACTTTGAGGCTGCTACAGATGGCATCCAAAATGGGGTATTGTATTAACATGTTGTTGTCTTGTTGTTTTTGTTGTTTACTATGATTATTACTATTCATATATTTTCCTCAGACCTTGTAAGAATTTATAAATGTGTATTATTCTGTTTTCTGTATTCTGTTCAACCAGTTGTATTTTATGTATGTATTGTTGTTGTTGCACTGATGCTTTAGCTATTCTGAGGCCACCATTGAAGAGTACTGAAGCAGTATGTATATACTATACAGTTATATTATAGATTTGAGTATTTCCTGGTCTCTGTTTTAGGCAGAAGAGAATGCAGTGTGGCATGTTTGGTCCCTTGTAGTTCTATTCACCTCTGTGTACATATCTGAAGAAGTCACAACAATGTGTATGTCTGAATTTATCTACGATGCCAAAGAATTCAACATCTGTAAAATCTATGTTGATGTTTTTATTTCATGCCTAGTTGCATTTGAAAATTTCACTGTGGTGGAACATTCTTGCTGGTTCTGACATCGGATTCAGATTTGGTGGGATCTTACAACTACGAAATCGAAGGCAAATTCAGACATAGGCTCTATTATGTTGCCCCTCCTAAACCCTGTTGATTTATTTATACTGTAGAAGCAAGTATGCTATAGGCTGAGATGTCTCCTTTAAATGTTGAAAATGGCTTTCTATTTATACGCTGCACCATACTTTTCATGTTTTTTCGAAAATAAACATAGCTCAATAAATGGATTTACGTCCCACAAATTGATCTGTTTATTTTCTATTTTTTTTGAGTGGATGCAGGCTTATGTTTGATTTTGCTACTCTGGATGGGGCAGACTCCCATTTTACCCTTACCCAATTTAAACGTGTTTTGCTTTGCCCCATAAAAGAACATTGAGAAGTTCCACTCAGGACCTTCTCTTAAATTACGTGTTTGTATGCTGTAGAACCCTGAATTGCCATTTCTTCGTAAAAGGGTGAAATCATGTACCAATTTTAAAGACAAAAAGCTGTGGAGTATTCTTTCACTGTATGTTTCTCTGTCTCTCTCTCTGTCTGACCACTTACCTCTCTTCCCTCTCACCTCAGCTCAAATCCTCCTTTTCAAGCTGCCGCCAAGTGCAGGTCTGCTGAATAGACAGTGGCCTGAATTGCTATTGGTCCCTGTGGTAGGACTAATATAATAGGATTCAATCCAGGGGAGGAGGGAATGGGATTACCTCCACGTTATCCTAGATATAATATTTTATGTCTACACTTTCTCTTTTACAAAATGGCCACAGAAATATAGGAAGACGGTGAGCCCACCCTCCGGAGCCTAGACAAATAAACACAACTTGATACGTCACAGGGTGAGAGACCCCCACTATAATCTCAATTGTTAATTAGGATTAGAACAAAGTAGTTATTTTCTTAATTGTCTGGCAAACCGTGAAATATCTGAATATTGTTTTAGCAACTGAGTTGTGAGTATAAACCTTCAGTAATATTGTTTATTTTTTAATTTGCCTACTGTTTACCCTTAATGTAAGCAGTGTTTACTATTTGGAATTCCTCCATTTTGACCTAAATCTTTACAATCCATCATCTCCTTCTTAGTCCCCTGTCTCACTCAGACTCCTCTCTTTCATGTACTCTCCTTCACCGGATGCCTTCATCTCTGCGTGCCCGGCTCTGCTATTACAGGCAAAATGACTGTGCTGAAGATAAAGTTTTCCTTCCAGCGGAGGGTGCGTTTGGCCCAGGGTCTGTGGCTGCTCTCATGGGTAGCCATGTTCACTGGGGTGGTCATCTTCTCCTTGGGGGTATTCCTGAAGATGGAACTCCTTCGCAGATCTGAGGTACTGCACGAATATTCAATGATTTAAGTTGTACATACAGTTATGCACATATGGTGCAGTCACACCTTATGAAAATGTTTAGAAAAGCATTACTATTGTTAATGTGAAGATGATTATAATTATGATTAATCTTATATCATTACAGAAAGAGAACTTACGCCTCGCTCTCATCTGAAATTGTTTAAACTTAATTTAACTGTGATATTTTCATATGAAATATCAGGAATTCATCATTTAATTTTCCTTTTTGTTGCAAAAGTAATTACGTCAATAGAACGTCTCTATGAACTTGTGTACAATTTGGTGGATTATGAGGGTGACTCATGTCCTATATGAGGCAGGTGCAGTCAGGGATAAGAAACGCAGAAGGTGTTTGTAAGGATTTATCATCCATAAGACATAAGATATACATTGTCCTAGTGGTATTTTGTCTCATTTACATTCAGTCTAAAAATGATAAAAGACCGGATTGAACAACTCAGGCTGAGCTTTGTATTCCTCTATATTATTGCACTTATCTGAGCTTGTCTGTAATTAGTAATGTTGTGTTTATACCAGGTTAGATTTCCCAAGCTACTAAACTTGGTTATTGTATCGCACTTGTAAGTCTCTTTGGATAAATATGTCTGTCAAATGAATAAATAAATATGTATTCGTATTAGCTTTTCTATATTTGAGTTCAAATGAAGCAATATACAAATTGTATCAGTTGCCAGTGATTCACTCTAAAAACTGTTGTTACTCCATCATGTTGAGGTTGTGGAAAAGATTGGCATGTACTTCAAGTGATAACACCAATATTCCTGTGTCACCTTCTATCTGTCTAGGTGATGCATACCATGGACATACACATGGTACCCAACATGCTTATGCTAGTGGGACTGGCATCTGTGGGTATTAACTTGTGCGCTGGCCGAATCTGCCAGGACTCCATGAACGTGGCCCGCTTCACGCTTTGGAAGAACTTCCTCACTCCTTTTTTCATGGTGTCCCTGCTGTTCACTTCCTTGTTGCTGGTTGCCATGTCATTGAGCTTTGCCTTGCAACCTAGTCTGGAGGAGTCCCTGAAAATTGGGCTGAAGAATGGCATTCGGTTCTACAAGGTAGAGGCCTTCAATCAGTTTAATCCATGCATGCTTGATTAAGTCGGTCCAGGGTTGTGCTCTATAAATGCAGTTTATGTGATAAAAGGTGTTTAGATTATCACCTGTGATTAAATGATTGTGTGCATGTGTGTAAAACTGTAGGACACAGACACCCCAGGTCGATGCTTCCAGAAGCAGACCATTGACCGTCTGCAGATGGAGTTCCAATGTTGTGGGAACAGCAACTTCAAGGACTGGTTTGAGGTGCAGTGGATCAACAACCGTTATTTAGACTTCACCTCCAAGGAAGTGAAAGAGTGAGTGAATGATTCTGATAAAAGTGGAGATCAAGTAAAAAGAATAAGGGGGTGGGTTGGACGAGACCATTTAGTGGAAGCATTGCGGATGTGCTGACAGGTGTAGATTTTGTTTTATGAAATTCCATGTTCAAGTCTAAACAAAGCAATTAACGAACTATACTGCATCAGGAGTTAGTATGCAGAGTGGATATGTATATGTAAGTACTTTGGCAGGCGATACCCCTCGGTACAATACTACTAGTTTTGGAGCAGCTTTGTCACAGCTTTAACATGACCAGGGCAGAGCAGGGCTTAACAGTCTTTTCACAACATTATCTAGCACATTTAGACAGAGACAGAATTTATGAGGACAGCTTCACCAAAGAGGGGCATGATTGGATGAAAAGGTTCCGGTAGTATTGACATGGCAAGGCCAAGAGGCCACTTTGTTTGACAGCTCTTCCTGAGTTGAATCAAAGGGTCATATGGTCACATTGATTAACATTGATTAACACTATTGCTCACATGTGCATCACAGCCTATGGAACATACTATACTGTATCTGTGAAATGTTTGGATTGATCTGAGTCCACATAGGGCATGCTGTGACAGGCTGTGTGGGTACTGTGTTAATCCTAAACATTGATTTCTTTGTTTTTCCGGCTGGTAGTCGCATGCGGAGCAATGTGGATGGCCGCTACCTGGTGGATGGTGTTCCATTCAGCTGTTGTAACCCAGCCTCCCCACGGCCCTGCATCCAGGAGCGTATCCTTGACAACACGGCCCACCACAACTACGAGTACCACCTCGAGGAACTGAACCTGCACAACCGTGGCTGCCGCGAGGCCCTTCTCAGTTACTACATGGGTCTAATGAAAACCATTGGCCCTGGTGTCCTGTCTGTATTCCTGGTTCAGGTACTGTGGACATCCGTTCCTCAATTTCCCTAGCAGAATATATTATTCAGTCAGTGCTGTTGTCCTTTGGGATGCTCTTGGCAGAGGCTGAAAACATGGTTAATGTTGATCCCCCCCTTTTTCTTTGTGAAGGTCAAACACACAAAGATAGGATGTTTTAAAGGTCACTCATTAATGTTTTCTCTTCTGATGAACTCAAAAACAATCCAGTGAGACGTCAGGCGGATGGAATTTGACAGAAGAAGGGCAAAACATTTTATTTAGTGAACAGGGGATGAATATAAATCAAACTAATTAGGCACTGTTCTTCAGGAATCAGTGTTGGCATGTGAGGGGAAAACTCATTTGCAAGAAAGCATTGATCCGGCTGTTCATAAATGAAACATGACTATTGACCAGCGGGTGGACAATCCTGCACAAATGAACGGATACATGACAAGCTCTCATAGCTCTTAATAAAACCCACAGCAAACATATCATAAGGGGAGTGACTTGGATGATGATGAGGATGCTCACTAATGTACACAGGAGCCAAATTGTTCTCCTGCTCATACTATGAGTCAAGATAATGACTTCTGCTGTCCATCCTTGAGCCTTATTGATATTATATGAAAAGATGAATGGAGCCTCTTTGTATGCTATACTAATATACTATATGAAGATATATGTTGAAGCAGTCGAGGGACTTATTCTCCTGCGATTTAAAATGTTTTTCAGTTGTCTGTGTTGGCGAGTCTTCGGTACCTGCAGACCGCCATGATCGGGGTGGAGGAGCAAGAGAACATGGAGGTGGAGACAGAGGGCTACATCCTGGAGAAAGGGGTGAAGGAGACGCTGAACGAGGCCAAGGAGAACCTGAAGAACCTCCTGCCAGTCTGGACTGGAGGCCAGGTGGTTGACGGGGCCACGGAGGGAGACGCAGAGGCAGAGGCAGGGGCAGAGAAGGAAGCTTGACCAACCAGCTGAACAGAACCAGGAGCCACCAGAGATGATGTGGGTGGATAGATGGGATAGATGGGACTCTACCAGGGAACTGGTCTGCAGGCGTTCCATCGGAGGGTTTTTCAAGCAGTTTTTTTTAAATCTGTTCTCATATGGCAGTGTTTTTATAATGTGTTCTCATACGGAATACATAGAAAAGGAAGGCTCAGGCCCAGTCAAGTGAATCTGACTGCACCCATAATATTTTTCCACACAGGTGTTGACAAACACAAACACACACACACACACACACACACACACACACACACACACACACACACACACACACACACACACACACACACACACACACACACACACACACAGATGCGCACACAGACAAAAACACACTGAAATTACCTGATACTTATTAAAATACATAAAAATTCTCCCTTTGTATTATATGTGTACAGTTTGCTGATAAATTCTTGTAGTTGGCCTCTGCTCTATTTGCATTGCTGTGTAACCTAAACTAAAAAGGATTGTCTGAAACAGAAACAAATATTGACTTGAAAACCGTGTAAAAATCGAGTAAATGAATTAATAAATACCTTAGAGTTTTTAACAGCGTTGTAGTCTGATGTCATATTTTTGTAACATAACACCTAAATCACAAAACGCTCAGTTTACAACATTTAAAATTGTATCCTACTCCCATGACCATGGACATTTCTGCTCTTTCTTCATAGTCTTACTAGGACAGTATAGCGGACTTGTTTGAAGTGAGTGCATGTACAGTACATACTAGTAATTATCAGATGACAGACACAGAGCTAAAGGTGACTATTAATGGGAGGGTTACCACTGAGGTCATGTTGCTGAGGGCTTAGTAGGGCAGGTCTGTGTCCTCTATTCTAACACCTTAGGAAATCTCCTTATCCTGTTGATGGAAGCTAATACTCAAACTGCTGATAAAGCACTAATGCACAAAGGACTTATAAATAGCTATAGGTGAATATGTACAATGATCTCTGGGAAAGACTCACTCTACCAGTGTAGAGGCCTCAGCCTAATAAAATATAGTTGCGTGCATGGATGTTTGGGGTGCTTTTATTTATTTATTTTGTCATTATATTATAACTACACACAGAGAGGGCCAAATGTAACCTTCTGTGACCATCTCAAATTCAAAAGTAAATCTGAAGGTTTCTGAAGTTAGGCTAAATAGGATCTTAAAGGAGTTAAAAAGTAATGTTTGTCAGGATACATAGACGATTTCTCCCAAGCCGGTGTGGAACTGTACCATCGCCTCTAGATGGCGGTGTTTTTCTAAGAAAGCCTTGTTTGTCAATGGAAAAGTTTAGGTAACTTATTACTCTGCCTTACTTTATCACGATCTGAATGCACGAGTGATAGGTGACTTTTTCATCATAAGCCCTTATTGAAAAAAAGTTCTGGTTTTCTTCAAACTCGTGGGTCAGGCACCGCATGTGATGTTGTGTGTGAAACACATGGCCCGCGGGTGTGATGCTGACCTATGTCAGTTCTACAGGAACAGAATTGATGCAATACACTTTGAAATTCCGGTGTGGTCTTCAAAGTTCTCGGTGACTCAGTGTGACAGAGGAAGAGCGACAGACAGTTATATAGATATGTTTACCGATTTTAAACTTTTTGTATTTATTTTAACAATAATTAAGTTGACAGTTTACTATTAAGGGTGACAATATGCCGACAACAGAGTTTGGGTAACGTTAGGTTAATGTATTTAATATTTTTTAGCTAAAGAAACACGAGGCACGAAGATGGACGCACATTTTACGGAAACGTTAGAAGACTTTATGGAAAGTGCGCTTGTTATGTGGGTATGTAGTGGAAACTACCGAAAGAGTATTTCTGTGCATAAGCCATGAAGCATTTTACCTCAGTTATAACAAGGACGGCTTAATGTATGTATGTTAACAATAGATGGGAGGCCACACATAGTATTCTGCTACTGTAATGTTATTCTCCAGAGATGTAACGTCAAGGGCTGCCTACTTTCAAATCTCTTCTGGACTGAAATTAGTATTGATCGGGGAAGGATGGGTGGAATTGGTGCGGAAGAGGAGGGGGTTGATGCATGACAGTTGGCATGATTATTACCCAGAGAACAGGTTAACCAGCACTCCTGCCATAACTTCTGCATGTCCCTGCTTTACACTGTTCTTGCTCCCTACACCAGTTAGGCGACAAACACTGTTAGGTTTAGTTAAAAGAGGCAATCAAACAGCTGTAGCCTTTGATTCATTTAGGCAAAGGCATACGTTTAAGGCATATATCTGCCGTCATTGAAATGGGTGAAATTTTACATGGAAATGTCACAGTGAGATGGATAGGCCAAGAAACTGCCTAAATTGCAATTATGTGGCGTGATCGTGTCACAAAAATGTTCATAAGCAACGTTTCTCCAAGGTGTGTCTTTTTGAGAATATGGTGGACGGGGAGCAGACTGACTCTTCACCACACCACTACATGGAAGTGACCACCGACTCCCAGAATGCACTCAAAACATATAAGAGACTCACAAATGGAATCTTTCTCAATGAAGTCATGAGGATCATGTAAGTCAGACATTATCTGAAAAGCCTCTGTGCTTGTGGCATGGATTTAATAACAGTTCAGTCTAAGTCAATCATATGTCCATCCTGTGTGACAGTGTCTGATAATAGATATAATGAAAACTGTAAAAATGCAGATTGTGTTGCCTGTCATTAAGCACAAAGAACTAGCATACCTAGTCTGGTAATATTACTTTATGCATGTATATTATTAAAATACATAATTTTGTAACTTTTTGAATGAACTAGAAGCCCTTTATTTATCTGTGGGACATCTGCACTCCAGTTACACTGACAAAAATGCACTCACCACAAATATCACATTATAGTGACCCAAATCCCAAAGTGGAGCAAATCTACCGCAATGTGAATGAGGACAAGATTCTGAGAGTGCAGAATTTCTCTGTCCTTAACCGGCACCTGCGCTCCTACTACCAGGTGAGGCCAAGGGAAGAATGCTGTAGCTTTCTGACAAGGTGGGGGTTGTATACAGAGCTTGTCTACTGTGAAGTACATTTGAGTGTAGTACAGAAGGTATACATTGTAAGAATGATGCTATGCATATGATGATGTTTATCTCCTGTTTTACTGAATGGAACTTTTAATTCATAGCATTTCAGTGTAGTCTAGCTCACAAAATGAATTTATATGATAACATTTGTATATGTAAAAGTGTAGGCAGTATGGTGGCATTTGTTGTTGTCACTTGTTAATAGGGATATTTGTGTTGCCTGCTGAGTACACAGAACTACTGTTATTCATGGTTGCTAACTGGTCTTTTTTGTGGTTTCACTTCTTGTTTTGAACTTCCGTGCTGGGAGGAGTGTGACTGCATTTATAACAGTGGTTTTAAAAGCAATATGCGATCAAACTAAAAAGAACACACTTTGCCTTTCAATACTGTGTGCGTATGAGGAACATACACTTGATCAACCTTTTATTTACAGTCACTTTGTTAGAGGTAGAAATATGAAGCCACTTCCCTGGTGTCATATTTGTACTCCATACATGCATATGTGGGTGTGCTCTGTGCGGGCTCACTAGTATGCAGGAGAGGAGAGTGGTTTTGCCGTGCGCAAATGGAAAATGCGTTTTATGGGCATTGCTGTGTACAAATTGAACATGCGTATGGCCAGTCAGCAACCTGTGCGGTGGGGGTGGGGGTGGGGGTGAGGGTGAGGGATGGCCTTCGGAGATCATCTGGGCTCCTGGACCACTAATGGAAAATCTCTCCCTCTCTCTGCCTCTCTTTCACAGGAGAATCTGCAACAATTGATTCTGATGCCCCTTCCAAATATTGCCATTTTAGGACGAGATCCTCTCACAGGTGGGCTTTTACTCATCTAAATCGTTTCAGCTGGAGCACTAACAACTACTCTCCACAACACCTGTCTAGTCACAGACACATACTTAAACTTAAACATTAATAAACATAAATGGCAATAGAACACAACAGAAATGTGTTCATTTGCCTTGGACAGATCCCTTTGATTATAGACCTTGTCATTTAGTCAATTACAGTCAATTAGTCTGTAGCAATGATTCATTATCTCTTTGTTGCCTGTGCTGTTCTGAGCTTTAACATTATCCCAGTGTATCTCCATCAATGCTAATAACGTCTGTATGTTTTCATGCTGTTAGAGGGAGCTGTGGAAGAACTGAGGAGACTGCTTGTGCTGTTACTTGGCTGTGCTGTGCAGGTTCAGATCAGATACACACACACACACACACACACACACGTACACACGTACACACGTACACACGTACACGTACACGTACACGTACACACACACACACACACACACACACACACACACACACACACACACACACACACACACGTACACACACACACACACACACACACACACACACACACACACACACACTGACACACACACACACACACACACACAAACACACACACACACACACACACACACACACACACACACACACACACACACATTAAAATAACTTAAATCATTTTTTTCAGTTTTCCTCTGTCTCTGACATTGATTTATTATCTTCCCTGCAGTGTGAGAGAAAAGAAACCTTCATCCAGCATATCCAGTCTTTGGACATTGAAACTCAGACAGCTATTGCCGTTTGCATCCAGGAGGTCAGGACTACAGTTCATGGATTTACATTCAGAAATCTATTGCATATTTGTTTGGTTTCACAGCTGTAAATACAATCCTGATTGAAAACTGCATCCAACTGTCAATTTGGTCCAGCTAGTATACTGGTGTATAGTATGTTAAGTAGCCCCAGAAGCATAACATGACAGGACATGAATGCACTGACAAGCGGTTCGTGTTTTCCTATTTTCTGTTATCAGAAACTGTTGACTGACTGAATTTCAAGTTGGCCGGTTGTCAGTGGTAGGGATGCCTCCACTAGTATGTATGGATGTGGATGATGTCCCTACTACATTCCACTCGAGACTGCTTAATGCCCCTAAGCACATTTGATCTGCCTTTGGCCCGCAGGTAACCCAGGACCCGCGTGCTGTGCTGCCACTGCAGTATGCAGAGCTGTGTGGGCTGCAGATGGAGGAGATCCAGAGCCTCTTCAGTGTCATGGCCAAACAGATCCAGGGCATGCTGTCTCAGAGAGACACCCACCTGGAGGTAAACAAGTGAACAAAATGTTTTAACAGTAGCCTACACTCTCAATAGGGAACAATGTGTCTGCTGTTCTATCTGTAAAGAGATTATGTAGTTCGATATGATGGTGTGGTACTGTTTTAATCAAGCCCTCTAACAGGGTTTTATCGTGCCACTGTATCAGCATCATGTACAGATAAAGTAGTAAGAGTGCTTTAACTCTAGGGTTAAATTAGAGCTCAGTTCTGTGGGGTTTGGAGCTGCAGAAACAGTGAAGGACTTTGTGGCGTGCGTCAGTGTTTTTGGTAGTGTACTCACTCTGGTTGTGAGCATCTCTCTCTCTCTCTCTCTCTCTCTTACTCTCTCTCTCTCTCGCTCTCTCTCTCTCTCACACACACAGAGGATTGCAGAGCTGTGTCAGGAGCGTGAGTCCTCTCAGTCACACTCGGCGCCCCCTGCTGGCTTTGGGGATGGCCCACCAGAAGGACTGGGTGTGCAGCTGGCCGACTGCAAGGCTAAGTTGCGGCGTCTCAAACAGGAGCTGTGAGTGTGTGTGTGCGCGTGCGTACGATGTGTGTGTATGTGCGCGCGAGTGTGTATATGTGTGTGTGTCTGTGTGTAAAGCTGTAGAATACAGTGATGAATAGTATTCTTTTGTCAGAGATTTTTTATAATACTAAATCTTAATTAAAGGCTGTAGAATGCAATTATTCAAGTGTCGTGGTACCTTGCAGGGAAGACAAAGGTGATCAATTACAAGACTATAAGCTGGAGGTTCAAACTCTGGAGAGGGAGCAAAAGAAACTACAACAAGAGGTAATGTAATTAGACTCGGGACTTCATCTGCTTTCTTCTCCTAGAATAATCTTTTCATAAGCTGTTTTGTAAAGAAATAATGCACATTGTCATGGGCTATAATTCAGTTATGCGTCTGAGTGATAGACCAATATGGGCCATTCTACCGAATTCGTGTAATATGCAGTCCCTCAATAATAAAAACTATTTACAAAACAATTAGGTATTTAGGCATAGATGTTTAATTAGAAAATGTTATGGTCTATATAAACCCAATGCATTACATGAGATAGTGATAAGCTAAATGTATACAAAATCATCATTTATAGGGTACTTTCTATTGGGAAGTAGCTGTCCCCAACCCTGACATCTAAATTTCAATGCCTTTAAATAACACTTTTCAATTTTTTAAGATTTTTTTCAATGATTTAATTTCAAAGATCTTTATGATTGGGTTGAAACAGAACTTGGAATATTTAGATTTATTGTGGGTTTAATTTTTAAATCAATTTACTATACTCAAAAAATCATGTCCCTAGTTTTCATGTCACTACCGAAACACAAGAGTTTTAGTCCGTTGGCTGAGCCTGTGTTTTAGCCAAGACTCTGCATTTTTGACCATGCAGTGACACTGCATCTCTGTCCCTCATGGTTGAATGGTAAGTGGCTAAATCCCATAGTTTTTATATAAATGTGTTCCAAAGTCTGAAAATCGACGTGTAACCTTAAGAATTGTCACTACCGAAACGCATGTTTTCTTCAATTAAGTAAACCTTTTGGGGTTTCATGGAAAATCTTGTGTTTGTATGTGTGTTCACCTCTTCAAAGATGTGTTTGCAAGCCGTGTGCGTGCTAGAATTATTTATTTATGCTTAAAGTTAGCTAGAATTGTCACTACCGAAACAGTCACTACCGAAACATATGGTAGTGACCAGATGATTTCGGTAGTGACAAAATGAAATGGTAAGTAGTTCAATCCCATCATTTTTAAATAAATGTGTTATGTGGACTAAAGGGCGGCCCAGAGCACCTTTTGGATGATTTTGGGAGAGAAATTAACATCCATCCAACAGTGCAGTCACTACCGAAACAGATAAATTGAACTTGAAAATTTGGTAAAAAATTCATTTCTATGGATTTCATTGTGAAAACCTTCAAGAAATATTTGTAAAAATACTCTTCAGAGAAGGGAAGGAAACACAATCTGAACAGGTCAATAATAATACTTTTTTACTATAGTAAATGTGATGTTTCGGTAGTGACAATTTTTGGAAGAGGAAAAACATTCCAACACATTCTGAAAATACAATATAAAACTTGACTGTTCTTTCACTAGATATGTGTACTTTAGATATGGTACAATATACATACGGACCAAGTTTTGGGAATAAACCATAACAAAATTCAAAATATATCCGACATGACTTTGCATCAATTCGGTAGAATGGCCCATATATGAAGCGTTGATACACACACACACATACACAGTGCCTCTAGCGTGTGTGTGTTCTCTAACTAAGCATATGTCATGGGTAATTCATTCATGTGATATGTCTGTGTTTGGGTCAGAACCGGACCTTGCAGGGGGAGGCGCGTGTAAGCCGAGCGCTCCGCGATGAGCTTGACTGTCTGCGGGACCGGGCCGCCAAGGCAGAGCAGCTGCAGACTGAGCTGCAGTCCTGTAACCACCGACTGCGCAGCCTCGACCTCTGCCGCACACAGCTGAAGGTCAGAGGGCAGGGGTCACCAGATGAATGCAGCTGGAGATGAAATCCAAGTAAAACAGTGCAAGATTAGTTTTAACCCACCATACCATAAATTACCTTTAAGAAAATGACATGAGTGCCATCAGTAATGCAATATGAAGGGGCTTCACCAACAGAAGAAGTGATGTGGTTTAGGTTAATGTAGAATGGAATAGGCAGTACGGAGGACTAAAGAATAGAGAAGAATTACATAATTCTCTAATGAATGACTTCCTTAGTGAGACTTAATTCAGACTTTCTCTTCCATCACAGGAGCAGCAGCAATATTGCACCACCCTGCAGGAGAACAAGGCTTTGCTAGACGAGCAGCTGGCTGATGCCCGGGCGCGATGCTCTGCTCTACGGGAGCTCGAGAGGGACAATTTTGTGCTCCGGCAGAAGCTGATGGACCTTGAAGGGGTAAGTACTGTGCACATATATAGCATAGATTGTGACATCGTCATGCTCCACGCCTAGAGATTTGTGGCCTTGTGACTCAGCTGATCTTGCTCAGTTCACTGGGGGGTTTCAAGAACACAGGAAGCACAGTGATGTCATAGAGGAAGTCAGCTTGTGGGAGTCAACATTCAGTTTCGGTCGCAGTGACTTTCAAAAAAATGTAATCCTCTCAGGCCAAGTTTTATTATCAGTTGAGACAAAGGGTATTAGAGTCACAACTTAGTTAATGTATAGGCAGTCATCAGGTACAGAGTGATTCATGTGAAACATGGCTCATTACATTATATTACATTTGAGTCATCAGCAATACTGGTCTCACGTTATATACAAATGTCCTTAGCTACTACGCACTTGATAATTCATTCATTGATACGTTTATTTGTGCTTGTTCTATTAGTACATGTTGTTTTGGGATGAACTTGAGGTTATGGTTAGGGGGATGTTTGGAGCAACATAAAGTTATATGTACTTACATAAGAAATACATGTGAATGTCCTCTCTAATAAGAACACTTTATGAAAAGTGGGACCTGGGAAATGTACGGTAATTTGTAAAACATGGGTTGCATGGGCTTACGTTGGCATAATTTAGTCACTTGGATAATAGATTTTATGGGAACAAGTTTGTTCATCTGTCAGTACCCTTCTTCTTCAAACAATACATGAATGTAATGGATTCATGAGATTTATAATTTAACTGACAGACAGTGTTGTAATTTACCCCGATCTTAAGAGTTATCACTAGGGACTCTGTTTGTTTGTGTTTGTTTGTGTCTTTCTAGGAGCGAGACACAGAGAGACAGAGGGTTGATGAGCTCTTAGAAATGAACATGAGCCTGCAGTCGGAACTGAAGCACAGTCCTGTTGTCACTCATCATTTCCACCAATCAGAGATGTGGAAGATGGAGTCTGAAGATGAAGACCAGACTCCAGAACAAGGTCAGCACCACAAGGCTTTTTCTCCCACAAGCTGTTTTGACGTTAAAGCTGTCGCTCTAGCCAGACATATGAGCCTACCACATACAAGCCATGGAAGTAGATGGGAATGGGAATAGACATTTTACTGTCTCACACTTTTAAACTCTTAATCAACAACTGTCTCTCATAGTCTGCGGCTCTGTCTCTGTCTCTGCCCCTGCGCCGTCTGTGTCTCTCTCTTTCAGATTTGAAGCCACTGAGTGTGGAGGTGGACGAGGCCTCCAGCCTGCGGCTGCTGGGTGCTGAGAATGAGAACGCGGAGCTGAGGAGGCGGCTGGAGCTCCTGCAGGCAGAGCGGGAGGTCAGGGCTCGGGTCTTATGAGTTCAACCATGCTGTAGAGGGATGAAAGGGAGAGGTCACAGTGCATGTGGGAACACAAGGAAGGCTTCCTTGCCCTGCGGTGATCATGAACCGCGTAGGGTGAATGAGGAACAGTGAATGTTTCGCTCCCAGAGGCTTTGCTGTAAAGAGAACAAAGTGGTAGATGATTTGAGAGGTTGTGGGACCATGTTATGTATTCACAGAAAGGAGAAAAATACCGGAGGATAAGGTGGAAAATTACAAAGGTTTTGAAGGCTATTGCAAGCGCTGTTCACCTGGTGAAGGCGCAATATGCTGTCCTAATGTAAAACCCACTCTCTTACTCTGTGATGGCCTTTAATCAAGGACATTTTTCACTCTACCTTCAGTTCTACAATCAATGAGACTAGTTATTTCCAAGAATTATGAACGTGCCAGTCAGTCAAAGTAGTGCACATTCAGGCATATTGAGTGAGTAGGAGACGCTTTGGTGGAAAGACTGTAGGAAGGAGCGCTGAGCTCTTACCACACATGGCTGTGTAAAGCCTTTAGTTTGTACTGATTTCATCAGAATGCGATGCTGCACATACACCAAATAAGCTGTGGTAATTTGGAGTACCATTGTAATGGGCACTTAAGCTTCTAGATAAAGAGAGGGCGTGGTCACTTTAACAGTGAGTTTCTGTGAGCACTAGATGAAGGAAGTGGCAGTACTGTGAGAACTGGATGCATTTCATCACGTCATGACTGGTAGAGGGGAAATCTTTGTTGTGATGCAATATGCAATCTTATGAAAAGCCTGTCTGAAAGGGGAGAAATTTGTGATTTTATATTTGTGAGCCCTATTTTCCTTTCTTTTTATCTTTTTGGGTCCACATTTTTTTATTTGTACACACAACAATCAATCTATTTAAAAATGCAACGAATTTTATGGGTTAAATTTTCAGGAAGTTTCTTACATGGCGAATATTTGTGACAACATACTTTTACATCTGCTATAACATGTAGAATTTCAGTGTAATTGAGATTTATTACATTTGTGGGATTATTAGGTTTTATTACTTTTGTGGGTGTAATTGACTCCATCATGTCAACTAGACAACAAACAAATAAACAGACATGTTACGCCTCAGTCTTATGAATACCTTACCTTCCTTGTCTCTCGTCTAGTGGTAAGGATTTTTAGGATGTTTGCATGCGCTATATTGTGACTGAAGAAATAACTTGATGAGATTATTGCTTTGGAATGTTGTAGGACAGTGCAGGGGATATGAGGGAGGAGCTGGATCGACTCCGATGCCTGGAAGAGGAACATCAGAGCTCCCTGAGAGAGGTGAGACATAGCGGACTGACAAACAACACAAGTTCAAACAAACTCAACAAACAAACACTATCCCCCCAGTGGAGCCTGCCATGTTATTCCCAATTCGTGAAACCACCGTTTTATCTCTCAGTTTCAGAACATGAAGAATGAAAACGCCGGCTTGAAAAAATCTCTTGAACAACTGAAGACAAAACAAGAGCTTATCAATACTGACGAGAAGATGAAATCCCCGTTGGGAGAGAGAACAGGCACCCTGAGAGGAGAGGGGGAAGGAAAGGATACACGAAAAGAGGAGAAGCTGAGAGCGGATGAAGAAAGAAAAGAGGATGAGATAATCAGAGTGATAAGAGAAGACGGAGAAGGGGAAGAGGTCCTTTATCAGAAAGAAAAGAAGGATGAGGAAGGGGTGATGAAAGTCAAAACTAAAGACAGAGGAGAAGCTGAAGGGGAGAAGGAAATAGAAAAAGAGAGTGCCCTCACCTCCCAAAAGGAGATGAGGGAGGAAGAAGGGAACAGGAAAGAGCATGAAGTACTCAAACCAGAGAGGAAAGATGAAGTCAATAAAGAAGTGGATCACATACCAAGTATTGACACAAGCCATCTCACTGCCCAGCTCCAAGAGGCCCAGGAAGAAGCTGACCGGCAGACGGCGATAGCCCAAGACCTGCGCTCCAAGCTGGGGGAGCAGAGCAAGAAAGCCTGGGAGGCTGAGCAGAGGCTGGTGGTCCTTGAAGCCCAGACTCAGAGGCTCAGAAAATCTGCAGAGATGCTGATCGATGCCAGGAAACAAATAGAAGTAAGTACAGGATGACACAGTTGCATGTCAATCAAAATAACTAACTCGAAAATAGACTGGGGCAGCAGTGTCAACCAAATGAAGACCTGAATTGAGTGTTAGGGAGCTCTTCTGAACTGAATGGAAGGGAAGATTATATGTGAAACCTGTCAGAGTACCTTTTATGAGCAAATTGCTATGTACCAGTCCATCACAGAATCACACAGTATGACATGTTATTACATGTCAGTCAGACCGTTACACCAGCTTGTGAGAAGAATAGATGGACTAGTGTGAGTTAGTTTAATCGCCCTGACCAGACCTACGCACTTATAGACTAAGCAGTATCCTATTTGACCTCTTGACCTATGCCGCAGGCCCTGCAGAGCGAGTCGCTGCAGATGGAGGAGGAGCTGACACGACTGCGCAGCCAGGTGGAGGTACACAAGATGGAGGCCACGGTGATCGTGCAGCTGGAGGGCGAGCGGACGGCGATGGAGAAGGAGAGGGAGGCGCTGAAGGCTTCGGTGGAGACGCTCAGGGCTGCGGTGCGGAAGGTGAGATGATGTCTCAACACCGCTACAATGTTTCAATTATTTGAATAATTGAAATCAAATCAATCAAAGACTCAATACTGAAGCACTTTTTGGGGATTAGGATTGTATTTCTTCAACATTCATTGATTTGGCTGTAGGGTGGTCCTCGGAGGCGTGAATCGTTTGTCTTTTTAATGGTGGTGCAACAAATTTTGAAAATATCCCAGTTTGCAGTTCTAAACTGTTTAATGCTATTGAACAGGGCCTTTGTTTCTTTAGACCTTGACATGAGGACAATGTTTCAATTATTTTAATAATTTAAATCAAATCAATCAAAGACTCAATACTGGTTAACATGGCCATTGGCCAATGCAATTAAAGTTTGACTTTAGTATTACTGTTTCGCAGAGCAATTACCTAGCTCAGTGAGAAGGGATTCTACTTAAATGTCCTTGCATATTTATGAGAAATCCATCTTTCTGTCATTGTTTATGAATTAATGTAACTCTATTTTACGATATCTAGTTTGAGGTTTATAAGACTCTGTAAGACAGTCTGGTTGTATCAGATTACATTTCTATGGCATGACTGACTGTTTGTTACCTAATCACTGGTTTCACAGAGTGACCAACTGGAGCTGACCAACCAGACGCTGAAGGCCGAACTCGAGCGCCTGGGCCGTGGCCTGGACTCGGCCCGGCGGCGCGAGGAGGAGCTGGAGGCGGAGCTCCGAGAGTCCAGCCTAGAGGCAGAGTCTGCGGCACGTGGGCGGGACCAGGCACTGCTGGAGGTGGCGCGGCTGGAGCAGGAGAAGGAGGCCCTCCAGGGCCAGTTGGACGGCCAGCGGCGCGAGCAACGGCAGCGGGAGAGGGAGGTAGCGCGGCTCCGGCAGCAGCTGGAGAGCACCGCCTCTGCCCTGGAGCACAGCAACCAGAGGGCCTGCAGCCTGGAGGCAGAGCACAGGTCTGGCCAGCGTCTCGCACCGCCAAGCACCAGACACAAACACGCTCAAACCAACAAAATAGGCAACAGCGCAACGAATGAATAGGTTTTTAGGACGTGGAATTTTTTAAATGTGCCTGTTATAGCACTTTTTGGGGATTAGGATTGTATTTCTTCAACATTCATTGATTTGGCTGTAGGGTGGTCCTCGGAGGCGTGAATCGTTTGTCTTTTTAATGGTGGTGCAACAAATTTTGAAAATAGCCCAGTTTGCAGTTCTAGACTGTGTAATGCTATTTAACAGGGCCTTTGTTTCTTTAGACCTTGACATGAGGCCATTTGTATGTCCCGACTCATCTGTCTCTCGCACACTTTCTTTTCCTCTCTCTCTCTTTCTGTCTCTCTCTCCCTCTCTCCTTCTCTCTCTCTCTCTACTGCCCCCTCTCCTCCTCTCTCTCTCTCTCTCTCTCTCTCTCTCTCACTGTGAAGACGGGCTTGCCAGGAGCTTTCTCATCTGAAAGAGCTCAGCTTGAAACTGCAGGACCTCGAGCGAGAAATTCAGAGCCTTACTGTGCTAAACACAGAAGGGAAACAGCGGATCAGCTCCCTCACTCAGGTCCGTGGTGTGCTGAGGTCAAATGTGTGATTGTGTCCTGTGTGTCGTTTATAACCTACCAAGAAAATTGTCCTTGTGATTCCAAATGCAGGAGCTGGCCAATGAGAAGATTCGGTTTCAGGAGCTGTCCAATCAGGCAGATGAGCTTACCCAGAAGCTGGAGCAGTCGGAGTCCAATCACAAATTGTCCTTGAGCTTCCAAATGCAGGAGCTGGCCAATGAGAAGATTTGGTCACAGGAGCTGTCCAATCAGGCAGATGAGCTGACCCAGAAACTGGAGATGTCAGACTCCAATCTCAAACTGGCCATCGCGTCAGCCCAGAAACAGTCAGAGCAGTCTGCGGTGGAACCCAAGCCAAATGCCAGGGTGACGGAAGCCTCTGAACCAGACGCCCAGACCTTACCACACGCAGTGGCCCAGCATGTCTCAGCACAGAGCAGGCAGCCTGGCGTGGACGTCCCCGAGGTGGGCCCTCAGATCTCCAGAGAGCCTGAGTCGTGGGGGGGCAGACTGTCCAGAGACCACAGCCCATGCAGCACAGAGCTGAACGAGAGGTTGATCGATGTGGAGAGAGAGGTGTGCATGTGCATAAGCATGAAAACTAAACACAAGCTGATGTTCAATTTCTCTTCTCTGATTAGTGCACGTTTTGTTAATGTAAAGTCAGCAGTTGTTGGAACGACAGCAGCAATGACAATGACAAGCAGCAAAGCAATCAAAGCCAAAGAAGCTTTTTGTTTTCATTTTGTACCATTAATGGATTGACTCATCCGGATAGTTTTTCCTTTCTGACCTTGAGTCTCTAACCCCATCCCAGAATGCCTCACTTCAGAAGGAGCGGGAGGCCCTGCAGGCCCAGCTGTCCCAGTGTCAGTCGTCCTGCGCTGGTTTGAAGGAGCAGCTGGACACCTTGCAGCGCCACTCCATTTCCCTACAGGAGAACTGTGCCAAACTACAGGCCCTCAACACCAAACTACAGGTGTGAAGCTTAACGCAGATTCTAAACATATTATGAGATTTCGTACACAATACAGTCACGGACAGCACTTAAGGTAATAATCAGTACAGACAATTCGCCACTTTGTTAGGCGTGTTTATATAGGCAACTAGAACTGGTATCATCTTCAAATTAGTTTTTTTGGTATGTGGTCATGTGAAGAACAGTTAAACATACATGTCATTCTAACTAGCTGCCTAGGATATGCACTAAGCAGTTCTGTGGGTCTGGTTGGTACAATGTTCACAGCACGACATTGCCCAATATATTACTAAAAGACATGAGTTAGCATGCTAGCCAGCCTTGTATCAATGCCAGCTGTGCTGTTGTCGGTGTTGCATGTTGCATTCGTTGTTAGATTGCTCATTTTCAACCAAAACTGCTGCTTTAAATACCAAGGAGCAGTACTAAATGTAAAACTACAGGCA
>NC_137925.1:15892124-15940451 GCF_963457725.1 Sprattus sprattus
CTTCTTAAGAAATAATTTTGCTGATATTCATGTTTGTGCTCTGTTTTTTACATAGTCAAGAGATCATACCTTACAAGAGGTCATTCTCTTATAAATGTTATTCTGCTGCTTTGGCTCTTCTTAGCCAAGGTGTCTCACTTTCTATAACTTAGAGGAAGATTCTTTGTGTCTGTAAATTCAATGCGTGGATTGGATTGTAGATTTTATTAATATTTGTTTTGATCGAAAATATGACTTGGAGATTTTAAATCAACCCAAATCCTTGTTTCGTCCATGTCACCTCAGCATCACCAGACCGTCGCAGTGCACCAAGCTCTCCCAACCCCTTGCGCAGAATCAAGTCGTCAGAGTCAGATGAGCCCTCAAAACCCAGGGACCGTTCGGGCCGCCGCAAGCTCGGGTCCCGTCACGGCTGGGCCTTGGGCAGGGGCGGCCGGGGAGGGAGCATCTCACAGTCCTTTAGCCCTGGGGATCAGCGCGCCCACCCCCGTGACCGATGGCGCAACTCGGAGGCCGTGTGGGAGGCCGAGAGCAGCCCCAGCCAGGACAGCCTGAGCGAGGAGGGCAAGGGTGAGAAAGGCATGGAGGAGAACACGCCAGACTCTGGATGGAGCTGGTGGAGCATAATCGATTTTTAAGCATAATAGAGAATTAACATCATCCAGTCCATTATGTTAAAATTTGTGTCGACATGGATGAGTGTTGGAAGTAAAGCTAAATGGCACATACACAATCCAAAGTATTATGCTTTATGCTGATGATGGTGGTATATCTGCTACTAAGCACTAAACATTTTGCTTGTGCATAAAGTATTATTTAAAACCTATAGTACATTTGGGTGTATTTGACACCTTTTAATTGTAAACAACTTGTGTGTGTGTGTGTGTGTGTGTTTTAGCTGAGAGTGAGGACAGTCTCAGTAGAGACCTGACCCCAGACCGCCAGAACTTGTCCTCAGGAGCCGAAGGTGGGTGGAAGCACTGAAGAGGAGTCTTTTTTATTAAGACCCAGGGGTCAACAAACTGAGCGCTCTTTTTTTAAACAATTATAGCATAGTGCTTAAATGGAAAATAGGCTGTTTTGAGAGGCTCAGATCTCTAGACTCGACCTTGGTGTGATCATTTTCTACAGCACCTCTTTATGCACATAAATGGATTTTACAACCTGAATTCTGAGGAGACCTCCAATAACGAGCTGCTGTTCCTCTCTCTTTCAGATGCCCTTTCAAGCAATGAGAAATCCCTGGACTAAGGCAGATCAGCAGTCAGTATGCCACCACCGGCCCAATACAGCCTTTACGTCAGCTTAAAACAAATGTACTGAATGCTGCTTTCTTAATATGATGGGTTTCTGTTGGTCAACATGAATGAATATTATTGTTGCCAATATTTGTGTTTTTTTACGGTTCTAAAAGAACATCTGTATGTGTGTATTAAAAGCAATACACTGGCTTGATTTGATTGAGGGTCTTAGTTAGGAGTTGCTGATTGCAAAATATGCATATATTTTTTGCTGGGCTGTAATTGCTGCTTGTAACCATTGAGGGGCAGTGTGACAATAGAGTGTTCCATCAAACTGCTTAGACAATGGCCGTGTCTTTACGGAAGAGATGTCTACTCTGTATTTATATGTACAGGATTGCTGAAGGGGTCTTTTGGGCTGGACTCGGAGAACTCAGATGACGTTGTTTGGCCTTGACTGTGGTAATCTGGAGAAGAGTGCAGGAGCTAAAACATTTTGGGAGAGGAGTTTTGACAACCCTCCCTATAGGTGAATCATAATTCAGACACGACAAATGGGAACGCTAATACATCTAATGAATTATGCTGCTGTCATGGTGTGTCCTCAATCAAAACACGTCAGCTGGCTAAACCATTTGTTTATGAAAGTTTGATATACTGAGGGTAAACCATCAGGACATGTCAATCAATGGACCGGCACAGTGACAAAAAAACTCATATCTTGCCTGAACATAGGAAACTTCAAGTTCCTCTACATTTTTAATACAAAGAATGAAGTCCACTAAAAGTTTACTCAATAATTTATTGGGTTGTTCCCTTTGCGCACATATAGCCTGTTCAGAAGGCCAATAATGTTAAGCCTATAAAACCAATGGAACGTGGAAAAGTGATCCCCTGTTCCCTTTCCCTCTCTGTACGGTTTCTGAATTATTAAGAGCAGTGCGGGCTGAGTGAGGCTCTGCGTGAAGAGCAAAACTATCCCTTTGTTCTCTCCAACTGTTTCTTACAACTGCGATAAACCCCAGTGTGACCTGTCTATAAAGCAAGGACCAAGGACTTTACATAAATGGTCTTATTCAGTCATTTTTATTTATCTGGCAGAACAGCGAGGTAGCAGGGCAGTTGAGCCGATGTGCAGTCACAAAGATATTAGCCTTACCCAAACACAGAAGTCTTGATTTGAGATAATGTATAATTGCAATTATTTAAGTGTGGCCTTGGGACAATTGCTGATATACGGTGTTCTTCACAAAAACGTCTTGCGTGATGGATGGTGATCGCACTCTTCCTCATCCCCTTGAACATGAAGTGACCTCTTGGCCTTCCACATAAATGCTCATGAATGCTGTTAAGGGCATGTTCTATAATGTGGCGACCGCAAATATTTCCTGCAAGGGCCCACACTCATTCATCCTCTCTCGTTCTTTCTCCCTCTAACCCTCCCATCTCTGCTGTCCACTCTCCCTCTCCCTCCTTTTCTGCCTCCCTCCCTCGTTCTCTCCCTCCCTCCCTCTTCCCTAGTGTATTAAAGGCTTTGACGCTCTCAGTAAAAAGCTGATTTATTTTGTGGAGATATCGATCGGTCCCTGCATTAAAGATTATAATTCATTACCCCGGCCCTTTTAATACATTAAACACTCAAAATAAAAATAAAATAAAACAAAATCGAGGTGGGTGCGAGTGGCGTCCGCTGGCGCAAGCACTAACACACACACACACACACACACCTCCCCTGTTCATCTCAATCACTTTCGGACCCACAAACACTCATATACAAACACACCCTTCAGCAATATAGCCACACATAAATATTCAGTAATACTCAACAGCATAAAGCCAGACACCCAGCTGGCCTGACACGAAAATAGAAGGCCCGTGCACACAAACACAGTATAACTCAATGATAAAACATGCAGACATGCATACACAGACAGACAGACTGTAAATCTATGGCCTTACTGTCACAGCATATACTCAGCGTGTGAGTTATACAGTGACATTAAAGGGATCTTTGTTGTTGGAGAGGGTCTCTTGTTATCCTTTTCATTCCTCGGGGTGGTTAGGAGAGGAGTCTTGTTTTGTAATTTGCACACTAGTAAGGCCTATATCAAGAAATTAATGAACAGCCTTGGAGAAATAATTATGATTCACTATACACTTGCAGCGAGTAAGAGCAAACCTCCACAACCTCACACAACACACGCCTGACCTTCCCTCTTCATGAACCAGAGGCATTTCATTTTCAGCCGCTTAGCAAAGTAAGCCTACGCACACATTGTAATGAAATCCTAGATTGAAGCGACCATATGGAGACAGACTTGAATAATTACTAAGTGCAAACTTCGATGCTGATGCACTGATCATTCATGTGCCATGGGGAGGGATTAAGCGGGGAGGTCTCTGGTAGTGTTGAAATAGCCCAGTAGCTGGGTTTCCATCTAACTTTTTATTGCTAATTTTGACCATTCGAATAGGAGATCCTTAGTGGAAACACTTGACAGTCGCAAAGAAGTCGAATAAGAAATCAATTCACTAGAGGGGGGTTGGCTTACTGGCTGATTTACATAGCATATAATTCAACTAAGGTTGATGAAAAAGGGTTTATTCACATAAATATAAGTTGCAATTGTATTAGGAGTTTCTGTTAAAAGTTGCCCTGGCAACCTATGTTTTTGGTCTTACAACTGTTCACAACTCCTGCCTTAGGAGACTTTTTAATAAACATTACACAGTGGATAGAAACGCGAACAGACTCACATCGCCTTTAGCCAAATGTTTACGATAGTGCTTAAAATATGCCAATGAGTTGGATGGAAACCCAGCAAGTGAGACATTGATGAGCTTTAGGGAAATCGTCTAATATCATCATGCAGGTGTTTTAGCCTGGCGCATGGTAGTCTGGCATTCTTGTTGACGCCTGGACCCAACGCCTTCAATATTTTGGCAGGCAGTTCTGTGGAAAGCAACAAACCAAAACAAAAACATGTTGGTGCCTGTGGTAACCCAGGGTTACCCCTCTCCACTAGCTTCTACACAATGCAGCGAAATGCTTTACTTTTGAGAAGCAACAAGGAGTGAGTAAAGACCAACCCTCTGGATGAGGTGAGGCCACGGAGAATGGCCATGAGTTCGCCAGATATCTGTGTGGATTTAAACACACACCCCTTTCCCCATCCATAAATAATTGCCAACACTGATACAGGTTTCTGTTTTGGTCAAGAATCTCATGGTTTTATTAACCTCCGTTCCAGAGGACGGAAATCTTGACCTCCTACAATGTCCTCCAATTATTTCTCTAACCCACCATCCCCTTCACACACACACACACACACACACAGAATGTTTTACCTTTTTATGCTGCCTTTTGCACTACCCTCTTTGTACACCCAACTCATGAGCTCATCCCCCCACCTCCAACCCACCCTCGCCCAGGTTTATGCGCCCCTCCTTCTGAATGGTGTTTCCGAGCCCTGACAGGCTTTCAGGTTGTAAATCACACAATTGATCCAATGGGGCAGCGGAGTGTCCTGGGTTCTGCTAAGGAGCCATTTTCATTTCACAAGCAGTTTACCACCATCCCCTCACTCCCTCTCTCCCCGCCGGCATCCATAAACATCACCCTCCCCGACCCACCACACACACACTCACACACACACACTCTCTCTCTCGCTGTAGTTTTGACCCCTCACTCTTGTCCGGAACACTCAATCTCCCCCACTCTCCCTGCCACTTGTGTAATCTGTTGAAAGGCCACTTTTTATCAGATCGCACTGGGGACTCTCAGTTGACGCAGCTGGTGACACAAGGAGACGTAACTGGCTAACACAGAGGAAGTAGACAGATGCCTCTGGTTGACACTCGGCAGGAGATACCGATACCTCCGAAATAGAAAAGCATTCATAAAGGGCGAGAAAGCATGTGTGCGAGAGAAAGCGAGTGAGTGAGAGAGAGAGACGGGGAGTGAAAGGGTGAGAAAAGAAAACATCTCCCTTTCGATGATGTTGAGATGAGGTGAAGAGAGGAGAAAACGAGTGAGAGCGTGTGAGCCAGCCGAGAAAGCGAGGGTGTTAAAAACAAGTGCGGTTAATCTGCCTCAATAGGAGAGGTAGGGCCTTTTACGAGACACATCTCTGTAATCTTCACTCGAGAGTCACCAAATCAGGGAGGATAAATGATGCGTGTTTGTGATGCAAATAGTGGGAATTGAATTAAACCGAGAGGAACGAGGGAAGCTTGAGAGGAGAGAGGGATTCAGAGAGGAGAGAGAGAGAGAAGTACTAGACGAGAAGAGAGGGCAGCGGCTAGGCGGGGGAATAAATGGAGGGAGAAGAGGAGAAAAAGAGCGCTGATGGGACGGGGATGAAGAGCGCCCGTGGGATAATTACTGTGAGCTCCGCTGTCCTTTTCATTCCATCCGTACTTCACTCTCTCCCTCCCCTTGTCTGCTTTATGCATGTACATCTCTCATACCTCCATGTTAAACCCCCCTCTTTTGGGGACTCAAACTGCCCCCCCCCCCCCCCCCCCCCCCCCCTCTCTATGCCCTTTTCTTCTTACACTCTTTCCCCCCCCTTCTCCATCTCTTGCCGTGTACAATTGCAACATTTCTGTCTTGCCTTTTCTTCTTTATTTCTTTCTTTATCCCTCCTGTTCACCCTCTCCTCCCTGCTCTCTCTCTCTCCCTCCTCATTATTCTGAGAGGATCCTGTGATGACAGTATCTGGGCTGTCCGCTGCTTATTAAAAAATGAAAATGACTTCAGATGAGTTCATCAAGCGCTCCCTCTCTTCTCTCTCCTCCCATCAGGAAGGAACAGAGAGGGAAGACTAACAGACTTGCTGGAGATTACTCTGTCTGTGTGTGTGTGTCTGTGTTTTTTCTCCTTCAGACGGCAGAAATAAAAACCAACCCAAGAATAAATGGAGCAATAACTTCATTTGAAACAACATCCAGTATGCCTCAGAACAGTTTATCTTTTGCTGTGTTGTAAGCGTATCACTTAAAGACTACACCCCCTTCACCCCATAGAGCAATTAGTACAGTCAAAAAAAGAGCCCTGGACAGCCATTAGTTTTCCAAAAGAATTGACTTTAATGAGATTCTTTCATCAGGCTTGCAGACATACAGTGAAATGGTAGAGAGGGAAAAAAACAATTATTTAATTGTAGGCTAAGTGTTGAGATCATGGGCCTACATTACAGAGGCTGAGCAATGCTTCCATTTCCACAGGCCTAATAGGTTCAATAACTTATATGTGCCCATAAGGCAACCCTTGTCTGCGTGGTGCCAAATGTTTATTTAGCCGGAGTAGAAACAGATTAGAAAGTACAAATCACATCTTTGGCTCTTAATATTACAAACATAATTTCAAATCCACTCAAATGCATCCCTCCTATTGAAGAAAATGTTTTAATATGAATCTCATGAATTAAACAAACTGCAGGCTCACAGAGTGATCAGTAGAAAACGAGCTATAATGAAAATGTCCATGATGGCTCACTGTGGTGTGTGAACCATGTCAGACAGCACTTGTTAAAAGCAGTCAAACGTCAACATTTAGATTCCACCTATTTCAACGCTTCTTCCCGCCTCGTTAACACTTAAATTATTAGATGAAATCACAAGCTGCATAAATACCAGGAGCGCCTGATACCTAGGTTAAAACCAATGCTACAATTCAACCCAACACAAAGGTACAATTGTATAATCTCCACATTAGCTAGTTTTACTCTAAGCTGCAGCCAGGAGTGCTACACTTGACACTGTGTGCCTAATAGCAGTTATTGACCCTATGTGGTATTTTGCGAGCATGTCTTGCTTAGGAAGGTGGCGGGTGGTGTTGTGCCTGGGCTGAGCCCTCCGTCTGAAAGTGTTTCCCTGCGGTACCGCAGTAATTACACATGTACGTGTGATTTTCTACAGTGGGAGAGAGAAAACTATAATAAAGCAGGCAGAGAGCAGGAGGAGGAGAAGAAGAAGAGCAGGAGGAGGAGGTCAGGCAAAACCATGATGGGTGGTGTAGTGTATCCACGGCAACCGTGACAGGCAATCATAGCTTGCTTTTCACAGAGGATCCTGCCGAGAGAAGGGGAACAGAGATTTAAAGCACACAGATTAATCGTCCTTTTTCATCTAATTATCATCCCTGCCAGTGCCATTATCGTCACGACCATCAGCTCAGGTGAGAATCTCAGGTACGCCCCCACTCCCCCCCTTAAGAATGGCAGCATCAGGATTTCTAAGCCTTCTGAGGACTGGTTAATGGACGCTTCTATTAGCCCGGAAGAATTACAAAAATTACAGTGTTATTATGACAATTATTAGTCTCCATTTACAGGTAGGATTAGTCCAACATTCACAGATGGACAAATCAGTTTAATGGTGTAATTAGACACAGTGCATTGCAGTTCTAATATGTCGACACAGAGGGTGGATTGTTAGATGGGAAGTGAGATACGAGACGGATTTTGACAGGTGAAGTGCTGTCGTTCTAACACAGGTTAGCGTCAAGTAAGGCTAGCTATGAGCACTATGCTTTTGAACAAACAGGACAAAACAACACAGAAGCACTATAGAGCACGCCATGCCTTTTACCTGTCCATCAGTGGGGCTCTCTGATTGGTCAGCAGACTGAGCTGATAAGGGGTGGGGATGGACATGAGGGTTTTGGGGGGAAAACAAGCATAGATTGGCCAAAAGAATTCAGCACATTTAGTGATGTAAATGCATGGTTTTATATGACATTACTCAGAGTGAAGGCTATTCCGGAAAAGGCCATTCAGGAAATAAAAATGACTTCTGTGGGTGATTTGCTACTTGAAATGGCTGTAAATGACACTACAGGTTGCGCTGTATGTTGATGCTGGCTGTGACTGATGTTGGCAACAATGACAGCAAGACAAAAGAGCCACAGAGAATTACAGTACCTCTCTATGGAGCCCTGTTTGTCTCGGTAGATGGTGGTGTATTTGAAGGGGCTTATATTAACAGAAGTGCCCTGCTGTCTGTGATCCTACAGGCATTAGTTTCTCAGACATGCGGCGGAAACCCTCCAGTAAGTCGCTACATACTTTTCCAGAGTACCTTTCTGAATAACTAAGCAAGGGTGCGAAACTGTGCTAAATTCTTAACAGGCAAGACGTAATTACATTATAAGTCAGCCTGTCTGAATGGTTTGTAAAATGACCCAGGATGTACAGTACGAGTCTGCAGATATTGCTGGGCGTGTGAGTGGTACTCACCCTGAGGGAAATAGAGAGGGAGATTGCGCTGATAGAGATCCGCGTCCGACTTCAGAAAGACACAGAAGATGATCCGGTCCAGCTTTGAAGAGAAACAACAACATTGAGATGACTCAGAAACACTCCCCATTAGTCCATTTGTGCACCCTTAGTTTAGGTATGCATACAGATGCAGCAGGGAGAAGCAGTGGTATTTCCTAGGGCCAGACTTTAACATCTCCTCTGAGTAATTTACTGTTCTGCTGCTGCACAGCAGGTTTCAGTGACCCAGCTGAAAACATTAAAAGATGTTGCCTCCTTGCGCATTGGCATTCAATAAAGTATAGTGGTTAGATAAACACCTTATGAATTATCCTCATCAAACAGCAGTTTAACATTCTCTCCACCCCCTCCCAAATAGACTCTATTAGACTTAATAACACTCGTGCTTCTGTGCAGAATGTTCTGGAAAGTCAGTCATGCCCATGTGTAGCAGATAGTACAAAGTGCTGCTACAACCCGTTGGATATTTGGCAGGTTTCTTACACTGTATTGTATCTGCATGAAAAATGACTATGGAGTTTTGAGGGTTTTATTCTGGGCTTTATAGAACGCAATGATGGAAAAAGTAATGAGTGTATGAGTAATGAGGTAATCACTAGTGATTTCCAGCACTGCTGGAGGTCACAGCATAGAGTGCAGTAGGCATCAACAGTAAACAGAAGCAGCTGTGTGCTCTCCTTCAATATGGAAACAATGGTCTCAAATGTTTTTGAATGCCATACATCATTCACCTGATGGGTGCACTGTGTCACCCCCTTCTACCTCACCAGTCTCCAGGTCTATTCCAAACCCTCCCACTGCGGGCAAAAAGAGCCCAAACTGGCACAACATGAACTGACAAAATGTGACAGAGGCTGTTGCCAAGTTTAGAATTTTCAATTTGTTTATTTGTCTCTCCGCTGTCTGGACGTGCCCGTGCTGATTCCCCATCAAACGACTCTCTCCCTGTCTCTACCCCTCCCCGGGAACTATCCCCCTTTTTCTTGCCTCTGCTTCTCACCACCCCACCCCACCCCACCCCCTACTCTCTCCTCCTCTGGGTCTGTGAGGTGGGGATGGGGATGGGGGGGATTAGGATTGGTTGAGAGAAGCTGGTGGGGAAGAGAAGCACTGGGTTTAATTAGAATGCCTTAATTAGGCTGTCTTTGTCACACCACACATCAGTGGCGCTCGGGAGGCGCACACCAGCTCAGCGAAAAGGCGACTGATGAGTAGAGGACGAACGTGCGGAGGATAGAGAGGGAGTGGAGGGATGAGTGTTGTTGAAAGGAGAGAGAGAAAAAAGTGATGAGAGGAAGTAATGGGCATGGTGTAGGAGAAAGTCCGTAGGGGAATAGTGTGAAGGTTGGAGTGAAAGGTGGTGAGAGAGGGAAAGAGCGAGAATGAAAAGAAGAGACACAGATCTATGTGGAAGTGAGAGTCTAGCTTTTCTTGTTTAGTCTCAATATTTCACTGGTATTCTTTCCATTACCATCTAAGGGATTAGTGTGTGGTTGTGTGTGTGTGTGTGTGTGTTTACATCTTTGTGCCCAAGTGTGTTTGTGTCCTTCTACTACTATGACAGCAGTTCAGTTATGATCCAATTAAATAAAGCTACGCTCCGTGTGTTTACAGTGTATTGGCATATCAAGAGTACAGTAAAAGTGTGTGTGTGTGTGTGTGTGTGTGTGTGTGTGTGTGTGTGTGTGTGTGTGTGTGTGTGTGTGTGTGTGTGTGTACGTGAGTGCGCTTGTGTGTGTGTTGTGATTACTTCTGTGGGTGTGAGTATTGTGAGTACATCTGTGCGGTTTAAAAAACACAGTCCCACAGTGAGTACTCTCTCCCTTGTGTTCATAGGGAACCATGCCAGCAGCAGCAGCAGTGACAAAACACACACCTAGAGGGAACAGAGGGATGAGAAGAAAGAAAGAGAGAGAAAAAAAAACATGACGACATACACACAGACATAAAGAGACATACATGTGTAACCAGACACACACAAATATATATACAGTACATATACAGTATATATATAAAGACACATACACACATGTACCCACTCACAAAGATATTAAGAGACATACACACATGTACACACACACATAGACATAAAGAGACAGACACACACAGATAAAAAGAGACGGAAACACATAGATACAACACACACACATGAACACACATAAAGAGACAGAGAGAGAGGAATAGAGAAAGAGAGGAAAAGAGGGAAAGACGGAGGGAGAGGGAGAGAGAGAGAGAGAGAGGGAAAGAGAAAGAGGGAGAGACAGAGGGAGACAGAACACACCTGTTCATGATGCTCATCCAGGTATTTTCTCACTGTGGCCAACGCCACTTCCACTGCCTCCTCAGGTGGATACCCTACAGACACGAGCACAGTTACAGGCAGCAACCCACAAAATGATGGTTATCACTCACACACGTAGAGCATTCCCCATTAACATCACACAAGCACCACATTCAAGAGGGAGCATAGCATCCTTCAAAAGGACCGATGCAAATGCAGCCAGGATGATAGGATGCAAACACATGCACTGATACACATGGGCACTGCTGGTGTGACCAGTCGCTGTAAACAGCACTCGGTGCTCACAATAGCTCCATGATCCAGCTGCGTGTGACTCACCGAGGCCAACACATCAGTGTAAACAGAGAGCAGTGGAGGTGGGTTACGTGCGCTTTGCAGTCGAACACAAAGGAGACAGCGCAGACTAAACCTTAAAGGCAGGCTACGCGCACCAGATTACAAAACCATTTTTTTTTTTTTGATTCAGCCAGATCACAGTCGCTGCCTCGAAAAAAAATAAGGTCTCCCCACGCACGTCCTCTCAGATCTCGACCCAAATGCACACTGAAGGCGGTTTTCCTGTCCAGCCAATAACACAAGGCTCAAACTTAGAGAAAGTTGTTTCCGTTTTTTACATTTTTTACACATTTTATATGTATGCATGTATGTATGGGGGAATCTGTCTATGTTCCTATGTACGTATAGATGTGTAGAAAAAAATAAACAGCAAAGGTCTGGTTGGAGAAGAGAGACTGCTGTTAAGCACATGCTGACAGAAGGAGTGTCTGGATCAGAGTGTGTTTGTGTGTGAATGTGTGTGTGTGTGTGTGTGTGTGTGTGTGTGTCAGAATCAAGATGACCTCTTTTCTCTTTTTAATGTATCTGAGCAATATGCAATGCTAGTCAATGTATTCATAATAAATATATACTGGGCCTCTATGAAGGGCTTTTGGGTATATTCGGACTAATTATCACATATGTATCATGATAGTGAACACTGTTTAACCTACAAATGACCCTATGCATGTGTGTGTGTTCAGACTTGGGACCAGGTGTTAAAGCATCTAACAATGCAGTTAAAGAAATATCTGGGGAATTGTTTTCTCTTCCTCTTCTTAAGGGATCATTTGGCTTCATGTTCATGTTGCCATATGTCATCATCCCATAAAAGGTGTTGGTTGCTTGCCTCCCATACAACCCATCTATAGCATTACGGTAGATTCTTATGTGTACAATTTCTTCTAAATAAAGTACCATATAAAGTTTTCCATCGGAGATTACCAATCAACCTGTCACACCATGTATCGATTTATTTAACCAGGTAGGTAAAAATCTAAATTCGTATTAAAAAGAAGCCTTCAATCACACTGTGAATAGCACACAGGTATATGGTTGAAACCATTTTCTAAATTTCACTAATATAGCTTTGATCTTTCTTTTGATTTCCTTTTTAATACGGAAATGTTCATTATGCCAAATAAATCACATTATGATTAACTGTTACATGTACAAGAACTTTTTAGTTATTTGACACCATCCCTAGAGTAGAGTTTTTCAAAGACGAAAAACTGTCAGCTCCAGGAGTCTTTCTCAACTCTAATCACCACACGAAGTGCTAAGAAAGGGGGATTACAAAATCAGAGGGACATGGTCTCACTTGTAATCTCTTTTAATCGTGCTGTCTAATCTCACCCTTAAACAAAAAAAAAAAAATCCCTTCCACCGCGGCGACTGATATCTGACCGCATCCCTGCGCAAACACTCCAGCATAAGTGAGGCTTCTGCGTGTGAAAGCCACCAGCGGATGACTTGAAAGCCCCCCCCAAAGAGCAAACATTTTTCACTCTTTCTCTCTCTCTCTCTCTCTCTCACTCTCTCTCTCTCTCTCTCTCTCTCACTCGCTCTATCTTTCCCTTTGTTCTCCAGCTTCAGCCTCAGCAATCTGTGTCAGGCTGTCCCACTGTTTCACTGTGTGCCATTAATATGGCTGCCGCTCGCTGTTGCTTTCTCTTTCTCCCTCTTTCCATATTCTTCCATTCACGTCATGTCTGCTCTCGTATATGTGACCCATGCTTTTTTTTTATGTGCAATGATGCAAGTGTGCATGTCAAGATGAGATAAACACCATGGTCATAATAACATGGAGATTGTGTTTGTGTACTCACCATAGACCCCAGTGGAGATACAAGGGAAAGCCTGCATAAGAGAAGCAATAGAGGACGAGAGGACATCATCAGAGGCTCCACTTCAAAGCAACGGACATGACGGCCTTGTGACTAAACCAATCGGGCAGCCCTTTCAGTTTCAGCCTCTCCTAACTAGTTCACTGAGACATTGGGGCAGATTGACCCTGCAGCCGTGAAAATTGAAATACAGCCTGGCTGTTTAGAATGTTAATGCTGCTGCAACAGGTGCCCCGATAACAAGTGGGCTCATGTGCTGACGACTTAACACTTGTTCTTAAACGGCATACATACTGTTTGGCATAACGCCACCTTATTTCTGTGTAAATATATACATACATTTACATATGTGTTTAATAACATTTTACAAACCAGTGAATGTACACCTACAGAAATGTATCACCTGCTGGTTCCCCACCTATCTATGGTGTGTGTGTGTGTCTGTTCTCTTACCACTGTCCTCAGCTCATTCTGCACAGCTGTTTTGAGGCTGTTGAGGTAACAGTCCCGCAGGGCGTCTTTCTCCTTGTCACTCACTCCGCCGAAGACTATTGGTCCCACGGTGTGGATCACATCTGTGTGGATCAGGATGGAGGGGAAGGGGAGGGAGGGAAGAGTGACATTAACCCTTAGAAATACACTCAGGTTCTAGATGAGGAAAGCTTATTATTAACTTATAACATGGTGCCTGCAATGAGCACGAAAATGGCCCACATCCATTTCTTATCGAAACTGATTCAGCAGTGACACTATCTGACGTGATAGCATATCTGTGAAGAAAAGAGATGATTTGATGTCGAGAAACTCAGGCTTGTCAGGAGAAGTCAGCCGAATTATCTTACTTGGCATGTAAAAGATCTAGCGTGTGTGTTTCAGGGGGCCATGTAAATTTCACTTTTGAAAATGAACTGCGAAATGAATGACTTCGCAGAGCTTGATAAATATATCATCTCGGGTCTCAGAGGCGAAAAAAAAAGAAAACGGAAATGTAAATTGAGCAAGTGTAATTAGTCTCTGAAGTTTCCTTGAGTGGTGCCACAGAGGGGCAGGAATTATTCAACGACTCAACTGGTATTTCAGAGCGACAGATTCAAGTTGACTTGGTGTACCACAGTGACACTTTTGCTTTAGAGGGAGAATTGATTGAAGAATGATTTTTTCCCCCCCCTGTCACAGTCATAGCACAACTCTAGTTCAGAAACGAGCATTTATCTACTGAAGATCTAGGCAGTCTTGTGTGATTTCTCCTCTTTGCGTGCAATTCTGCCACCCCCACCACTTTCGGTCACTTTCACAGCTTCCGGACAACCTCGGGACAACCCTTCGCCCCTCAGTCCATTCATATCCTCCCCCACTCGTTTCTTCCTGCCTCGTTCCACCTTCCTCCCACACCTCCCAGTCCTCCGCAGTCCACTGGACCATCACTCTTCATCCCCACATGACCTTCTTCTCTTTCCATCCCTGTGTGACCTCTCTGCTTTCCTCTTTATTCTCTCGCCCACCGTCCGTCTCATTCCGTCCCTGACCTCCCGTCCGGGCCTGCCGTTGCTCTTTGGCCTTCCCTCATTCCCTGTCTCCCATCTCCTCCTCCTCCTCCAGTCCTCCCTTTCTCCTTTCGCTCTCCGCCGTCCGCCTCTCCTTCGCCACCTCAGCCGGTGCGTCCTGTCGGGCGGCGGGTTATTTACTGCTCCTCTCCTCTGTGTTTACAGCATCGATTGCCTCCCTGTTTGTTTAGTCCGGCGTCCAGGCCATACATCAGCCCAGTCACATACACACACACACACACACACACATTACTCACACAGAGAGAGAGAGAGAGGGAGAGGGAGACAGAGAGAGAGAGGGAGAGAGAGAGAGGGAGAGAGAGAGGGGGAGAGAGGGAGAGAGAGGGGGAGATAGAGAGGAAGAGAGAGAGGGCGAGAGAGAGGGGAAGAGAGAGAGAGAGAGGAAGAGAGAGGGAGAGAGAGAGGAAGAGAGAGGGAGAGAGAGAGGAAGAGAGAGGGAGAAAGGCAGTGACCGAGCGTAGAAATGGAATTAAGAGTGAGGTAAAGAGGAGGAGACAGTTCAAAAGAGATTAAGGGAGTAAGACAGGAAAAGGCAAGAAGAAAAGATGTAAAAAGAGAAGCCAGAAAGGTCAGAACAAGCGAGAGAGAGAGAGAGAGAGAGAGAGAGAGAGAGAGAGAGAGAGCGAGAGTGAGCGTGAAGGAGTGAGAGTGACAAAAGGGTAGAAAGTCTGCAAGGATGTGCGATAGGGCTTCAGTGATGTGATGACACTCTGCAGCACAGGGAACAATGCACACCCAGCAGAGGACAACACCCGGCATGGAGAGGAAGGACGATTTGAAAAGACGAAAGCAAGTGAAATGATGAGGAATAAAGGACGATAAAACCCTTGAAAGTACGAAGGCAAGCGGCGGACAAAAAAAAGAATACAGAGTGGGAGAGAGAGACAGAGGGGGAAAAAAAGCCAGAGAAAGAAAAGTCACGGAATACTAGGAGCTTTAAGAGCAAAGAGTCTTTGAAGGAAAAAAACCATAAAGAAGAGGAAAAAAGCATGTTGAAAAGATGAAAGGCAGAGGCAAAGATACATTTGGTGAGAGGGACAGTCCTGATGAAATAGTCCTAATAAGAGAAAGAGCGGGAAAGGGAGAGAGAAAGAAACGCGGGATGACATAATGGATTTTGACGCAGGTGCAGCTAAAGGTTGCGGCTGGCTAAAGGCTAGGGGCCAGAGGGCGTGAATTCTGTACAAATGAAGTCATGCTGACATTACTCTGCTCCATTTAAATCTGTATGCGTGTGCAGGCCAGTGTGTAAGTGCGGTGTGTGTGTGTGTGTTTGTCAGTGTGTTGTAAATGTTTGTGAGTTTGTGTAGGGAATAACTGCAGCCACTTTAGCCACCACACCATTCTATAGTGAGTATTGCAAGAGCATACACCAGTATTGCAATACCCTTTTTTCTGGACTGCAAATCAGGACCCCACAGAAAAACTATCAACCTATCAACTTTCAGTTTAAAGCCTGACATACATTACCCCACAAAACAGCAATATACAAAAACAAGCAGCTGGAGGACTGCTTTTATGATGGAAAAAGATGAGACCTCCCATTTCCATTCGACATTTTGAGACACACACACACACACACACACACACACACACACACACACACACACACATTCACAAACTTGCCTATTCTGGTCTCCCCTTCATCAACCAGAATATACATTTTTACCATGACGGCTTGACCTAAGAAAGCGTTTTATTTAAAAGCTTCTTTTCTTCCAATACATTTGTCCTTTTTTTCTCGGATTCTCCCTATCTCTGTTTCTCCCCCTCTTCTCTCACTCCCTCTCTTACTATTGTGCAGTGTATTCTCAGACAAATTCCTCCTGGCTCTGTCCTCCCTCCCCGTTCCTTCTCCCTGCCTCCAAACAATACCCCTAACCTGAGAAAAAGTTTTTTTCTGTCTCTTATAACTCATGTATACATTCTGGGCTCTCTTTCTATCCATTGTCTCTCTCTTGACACTTCCGGGCCTGCCTCCCTCTCCTTTCTCCCCTTTCTCTCTCTGCTCCTCGCTTCCCCCTATCTGTCTTTTTCTCAGTAGCTGAGTAAAAAGAGAGGGAGAAAAAAAGAAAGAGAGAGAGAGAGAGAAAAAGGGAAAGCAAAAGCTGGACTGCTCCTCCGGTGCCAGCCTTCATTTCGTGCTCAATGGAGCGGACATGTCGCAAAACACAGTCCCAGGCCCCTATCCACGCACAGACAGGGGCCTCCTGGGGGAGTCACGCCCCACCCCTCCCACTCCTCCCTCCATTCCACACTACCCAGGCGCAGGAGCAGGTGGAATGACTTTCAGATACGTGACGGCCGAGGCACAATGACCAAAGGGGTGGGGGGGAATCACAATGGGTCCTGAAAAAGGGGCCCGAGCGCTTACCATCTGAAAGCTCTGAAATATAGGCCTGCTTTCACCCCCGCTGTCTGTCTTTGTCTTCGCTCGGACCTTTAGAAGGGGCAACCCAACCATGAAAGCGCAGGATAACCAATGTAGAGGGCTACGTTTTTTGTAAGGGAGGATAGTATATTAAATACTTAATGCATAATTCTTCTTTTTATGAACACAATATCCATATCCAGGATAATACATTGGTAATTACGGGGAGGTAATCCATCAGCAGCTATAGGTGGGTATTAGGCAAGACTCTGTTTTAGCTGACAGGGGATGAGACAGTGAGAGAGGGCAGGAGGGAGACGGCAAAAGAGGGATAAGTTATGTCTTTGACGAGGGGAGGAGAGTGGGTGTTCATTTGGCCTGGGCAGATTTTAATTAGTGTTAATTGGTCACTGAGGGAAATGAGACCATTCAGAGTATTTGTGTGTGTATGTGTGTGTGTATGTGTGTGTGTGTGTGTGTGTGTGTGTGTGTGTGTGTGTGTATGTGTGTGTGTGTGTATGTGTGTGTGTGTTTGGTACCAAGCTGACGGGCTTTCTCCTTGCCTCGTTTTTTTCCCCTCCCTCTCTCCTCCATAACGATTGTTGCTGTTTGTCTGCTTGCTTCCCCTCCGGTTAGGTCTGTATTGGTACACAGGTTGGCTTTGGGACTTGCCACAGTGGTTTGGTGCTGTGCCTGTGTGCCTGTGTGTGTGTGTGTGTGTGTGTATGTGTGTGTGTGTGTGTCAGTGTGTCGTCAATTTATGTGTGTGTGTGTGTGTGTGTGTGTATGTTTCTCTTTTTTCACACACCACACTCGACTAATTCCCTTTGGGTCGATAAGCCACCTACCTGATCTTAAATCCCTCTCGGAACACAAAGCTCACTCTGTATATCTCTCTCTTTGCCTTCCACCCCCTCTGCTTCTGCTCAGTCTTGTGCCTGTTTCGAAAAATGTTATCTGCGCCGTAATAGATTTGACTTGCCTCGGCTAAAAATACCACCTTGTTAGGCACTAACAAGTAGCAACAAGCCCTGCCTCATCACCGAGAGGAAATAAAAAGGTGTTTTTTTCTTATCTAAGCCAGAGATAATTACTTAATTTTAGGAGGAATTTGTTTTTATGTGCAAATAATTGCTTAGCATAATGAAGTGAGAAGACGTGCCACGCACCCTAGGAAATAAATGGAGACCAACGTTGCTTGAGAAACATCTCGTCTTTTCCGCTCTTTCATGCCTTTTCATCTTCTTTCCCACTCGCTCTACAGCGAGAGTGCACATATGTGGGGAGTCTAATAGCACCTCTTCACAACCGGCAGCTTAATGACATACACACACATGCACACACGTGCAGACACTGGAAGAGGGAGAAGCACTCATGCAAACAAGGCACGCTGGCACACAGATGCACACACTCGGTGGAAGACATGTACGCTGCCAGAAGTCAGTAAAATCAACTATGGATTTCAATTTTGGAGTTCTTCTGCACACGCCGCCTCCAACAGCAATTTGAGCATGACCCCAATCTCAGACATCCCACATGAACAGCACAAAATCACTTTTTTCAGATTACTGCAACTTACACACTCGCTCCCTCGCTCACTCACTCACTCACAGCATGGAACCTAGAGATTTAAATATGATAGAGATGTGTCCCACTGGCAGACCATTTAGCAAAAACCTGTTTACATGCCACTCGTGGCTCACATCCTTTTGTGGACTCTTCTCAATGACTTTAGACACTGCCCTGGCCCAACAACTGTAGATAAACAGCAAAGTGGACAAGAGACTCAAATGACTGAACTAACTGGTCACATTACATTATCGATACAGAGTCGATACTGTAAGTGCATCTCATCGCTCTTTCTCCCTCTTTCATTCGCTTTGCAAGGCTAGGTAAGGAGGGGGTCATAAATTAGGTAGGGAAATTACTGCTAAGTGTGGGAATAAATTAAAGTGCACTTGCATCTGTAAACACTGTCTGACTACATAATTACTGCACACTCCCACTAAGACAGAAGAGGAGGGGGGTGAGAGCGAGGGAGGGAAGGAGAGAGGGGGGGGGGTCTGAGCTGATGGCTCAGCTCTCGTTTGGCCTGCGGTCAGAGCTGCAGGGTGGCCTGCAGTCCAGTTTGCTGTGAATAAACACACAACATCTCTGTCAGGAGATTAGCAAGGCCCACCTCACCTGCAAGGTCAAAAAAGGGCAGTGGAGAACACACAGAGACATAAACGCAGGCACACACACACAGAGACATACACGCAGGCACACACAGACAGATACACACACACACACACACACACACACACACACACACACAGACACACATAGACACAGACACAAGGCACACACACGCACAGACACACATAGATACAGACACAGACACACACGCACAGACACACATAGATACAGACATAGACACACACACACACGCAGACACACATAGACACAGACACACATACACACAGCCAGATAGACGGACAGACAGACAGACGGACCGGACCGGACGGAGAGAGAAACAGTCAGACAGACAGATAGACACAGCGGGAAGTGAGAGGATGTCCACCCTCAGCTCCCTGCTCAGAGGTCGTAGCAGATTCTCATTTCTTCCTCCTTTCCTACATGCAGCAGAGGGGGATACCCACACCACCCAGAGCGCACCAGGGGGGTTGACACCTCTGCTGGCCAGCACACCGCAAGGACTATCTACACGAGTACCACTAATACACTGTGCCAAAGCCGACCAAAAGACCTCTCTTGTCATCTCCTATGAGGAGACAATGCAATGTTTTGAAATGATAGAGAAGAGAATCATAACTGAGCTCAGGTCAGTCTGATTTTTTTTTTTAAATATTTGGCAAGTTGGGCTAATATGAAATATATTTTTTTTGTATAAATGATATTGACATAATTGTAATAATTACATAATAACATAAATAATTACATAATTACATAATTTTGTATTCATACTGAGCACGTATTGTTGCAGTATAATTTATTCATCTAACATATATCATAAGACAGAAATCCTCTTCTTTCTGTTGCCATAATTCTGTTACCACTCTGCCCCCTCTTTACTTGCCGCATAATGGTCTTGCCAGGAGTTCACGGAAAAGCTGCCACTGGATGTCTGATGTAGCACACGCCTGCCAGTGGTCTTTACCTATATACGTGCTCTTGCTTAGGAAACACACATGTGACCACCTGACCACATAATCACATCATGTTTATCATAACGGCCTAAGAGGTTGGATTCGTTTTCTTTTTATATGACAACCATGCCAACAATGGTCTCTTTGTGCATTGGGTGCATTTACATTTTAATGTTTATTAATGTACACTGTCCCTCTTCAACAAACTGAAACTGAAACTGAAGCCAACAATGGTGTCTTTGTAACTCGCCACTCAAATATAAGTTATATGAGTGATCACTGGAAATCAGTGCTCAAGAGCTCTTTGCTGGATGGAGGGCTTTGGCAAGGGCCAAGCCAAGGGGTGGCCCATGGTGACCACAGCCACTGTACACTAAAGCCTTGTGGCACCGTAACGAGTTACAAGGGGGGAGGCTAAAAACATGGTGCAAACCTAGACTTGTAAGGGGATCCCAGGGCTTAATCTGGCAACTCCAAGCACCATTTTCTAAAGTGTAGTAGCATTATAAGGATATCACTATCTATTTTTCTTTATATCTTCTTTGATGCAATCAAAACTGTCAAACTGAAATTCAAGAGAAAAACTGTGAAAACTGAAATTCAGCCGGTTTTGCAACTGTGAAAGCAACTGACTACTGATTTGGGGCTTTAGAGACATATTATTATTATTGTATTTATTATTAATTATAATTTTTTTGCAAGCATTTAAAATAGTAAAATAGTAGGAATACATAAAGGCACAATTTACTGTTGCTAGGTTGCATATCAACCTATAGGCTCAAGTAACAGCCAACGACTAAAAAAGATTATGATCAAACCAATGGCACCATGACTTGATAAATGCTATGTATCACATTCTCTTTTATTTGGACAATCATACTGAACTAAAATTGCAATAAAAGTGGTACTTTAATACCAGGGAGGCAGGAAGTCATAATCATTCAACAGAAAAGCATCCATTTAAAATAAATGGCTGACATGATGCACTAGCACAAAGGGCTGACTGGGCATCATCTAAGAATAGCTTAGACGCAACTTCAATTCAAACCATCTATCAATTGGTGATTAAGCACTTTGTCTAAGAAGCCTTCTGGTCATTGTAGTGAGGTTTTATTTTAAGTTGTAGACAAAATTGGTGAAAGCAAAAAGTGGTGGGAACAAGTCCCAAGCATCCCCACCGTAAATGAAGCCTATACGTACTAACCGGAGAAGGTCTTGGCTATGTTTCCGATAGATTATGCATGCCTTGTAGAAATACAGACAGAACTTCAACTAGCTGCCCACTGAATCCGAGATTCATTACATCAACAACTGTTCTAATTTAAGATGATGAAAACCACCTGCCCCCTTAAAAAACAAAGTCTCAGTCTCAGTCTCAGTCATAAAATATTGCAGCAGCAGTTTTCGCACAGTTTGAAGCCTCTATTTGGCTGCAGCACCTTCAAAGCACCAGGAAGACTGTATTCTGCCACAGGAGATGGAATTGAAAATAAATTGTGCTTTACAATCAAATCAAAAAACCAAACCACATTTAGATCAATTAAAAAACAGGACGCAGCACTTTTGCAAGGGGGTAAATCCACCCTCCTTAGCCTTCACCATATCCTCAGTAGTGTTTATGAATACAAAATCTAGTCCTCTGAATTTTGGTTGTCAGACACATCATGGCGATCAGGATCAGCCGATCAAATTTGTATTTCTCCGAGGGGGGCTTAATGTATTAGAAACATCAGCTTCTCTAGGTTTGTTTGATATAACTAGAGCCGCCGCTATGTACCTGTACCACATGCTGTTCATAGGGCACCTAGTGCCATCACCCTGTATGCGCTGATTTGGTATCTATGGTTGCAGTCATCCACGGTTTACCCGAGCCCGAAGATATTAAGTGAAAAATGTCAAAAATAAATGGTTCATAAGTTTCTGCAGTTTTCTGCACCGTTGCTCTTAATGCGTGCCTCATGTCTTAAAACTAAAACTAAAACTGAAACTGAACTGAACTGAACCAAATCACTAATTTCTCATGTATGTATGTCTGTCTTTGATTTCTCCATCCTCTTTGCATTCCGTCCTCGTTTCTTTCATGCTTTTATCAAAGGGAGGGGGCAGGACGCGATGAAAGGAAGGAAGGAGGGAGGAAAGGGAAAGGGTAAACATTATGTGTAAAAGATATTTTTCACAACTCCGTCGTCCATTGAGGTTTAAGCAAAAATGTCCTGTTCTTTTAAGAGAGGGACCACACTCACATAACTTTCATTACAGTATACTGTTATAATTGTTTTATTGTATTATAAGTTGTTGTTGTTGATGTCATATTGTGTGAAATGTTTACATTAAACTTTATAGTAGATGTGTGTACACAAAAAACAAGTTATATGGTGTTTGCTACTATCCACGGTTTCAGCCATCTGCGGTGCCCCCTCACTTCTCCATGTGGTTTGTTTTGATGGTGCCTGTCATGGTGACGATAGGAATGCTATCGGCTACAGTATACAAAATACATGGTGGAAGGTGAAAATTCACCCTAGTTACCTCAGGACTCCGGAGCTGCATATAAGTATATTTATTAGACAAACAACAATTGCAATTGGGCTCACTCCCAGCACAAGGCTGAAAGTGAAGCAATATTAAACACATCGCACAAGGTTTATACCGACAGAAGTTTAGCAGTCAGCAGGGATAACCACGTGGTGGATTTCTGACGTCCGAGGCACGGATGGAAGTTTTGCACAAGATTGGAAGAAGCACAGTTCGACCCTTCTTATCACCTCTGGTCTAAACATGCTCTTGTAGATATGCAAGAGCAAGTGGCCACTAATAATCTAAGTTACACACACACCGAAAAGACATGTTCCGGCTTTCATAACCACATGATTCATACAAGGAATATATTAATACAAGGCACTTGATTCATACAGTCATCGACAAAAATATTGGCACCCCTGCACTTGTCAGATAATGTACCAATTCTCCCAGAAAAATGTCATTCATTGTTTGCATTGGAACAACACAAAAAAGCAGAGAAGAAAAGACAAATCTGACATGATTCCACACAAATCTCCAAAAGCGGACCGGACAAAATTATTGGCACCCTTTCAGAATTGTAAGAAATAATTGTATTTCAATCATGTAATGCTCCTTTAATCTTTATTTAAACTCACATGTGGTATGCCACAGATGCTGGTAATATAAAAATCACATTTGCAACCAGTTAAAATGGAGCAAAGTTGACTCAACCTTTGTGTTGTGTTTCTGTGTATACCGCATTGAGCAAGGAGAAAAGAAAGAAGAGCAAAGAATTGTCGCAGGATTTGAGAACCAAAATTGTAGGAAAGTATGAACAATCTCAAGGCTACAGGTCCATCTCCAGATATTTTAATGCTCCTGTGTCGACTGTGAGCAGTGTCATCAAGAATTTTACAGCCCATGGCATTGTCACTAACCTCCCTGTAAGTGGAAGTAAGAGAAAAATTGATGACAGAATGCAACAAAAGATTGTTTGAATGGTGGATAAAAAAACTAGAACAACTTCCAAATAAATTCAAGCTACTCTGCAGACACAGGGTACAACGCAACGGTGTCAGCTCGCACTATCCGTCGCCTTTTGAATGAAATGAGATGCTATGGTAGGAGATCCAGGAGGTCCCCACTGCTGACACAGAGACATAAAAAAGCCAGACTGGAGTTTGCCTAAACCTTCCTGGAGAAGCCAAAATCGTTCTGGGAGAACAGCCTGTGGACAGATGAGACTAAAGTAGAGCTTTTTGGTAAGTTTTACAGACAATGAAATGAGGCCTTCAAAGAAAAAACACGGTCCCTATAGGCAAATATGGTGGAGCTTGACTGATGTTTTGGGGGTGCTTTGCTGCTTCTGGAACCTAATGCCTTGACTGAGTGCATGGCATCAGGAAATCTGAGGACTACCAAATCATTTTTGGGCTTAATGTAGGGCCCAGTGTCCGAAAGCTGGGTCTCCGTCAGAGACCATGGGTCCTCCAGCAGGACAATGACCCATAGCACACTTTATAAAGCACCCAGAAATGGTTAAGACAAAGTACTTGAGAGTTCTGAAGTGTCTGAGATGAGTCCAGATCTTAATCCCATGGCACAACTGTGGCATGATCTCAAAACAGTAGTTGGGAGAAGGCACCCTTCAAATGTGAGAGACCTGGAGCAGTTGGCAAAAAAAGAGTGGTCCAAAATTTCAGTAGAGAGGTGTAAGACACCTCATTCATGGTTACCGGAAGCAATTGATTTCAGATATTTGTATTTCATTATTTTTAAGGGTGTTCTACCCATTATTAAGTTGAGGGTGCCAATCATTTTGTCCAGTCCATTTTTTGAGTTTTGTGTGAAATAAGGACAGATTTGACATTATTTCTCAGATGTTTTGTGTTTTTCCAATGCAAACTAAATAAATAAACATGTGAATACAAAAGCATTTGAAATTGCAACAATTCTCTGGGAGTAGTGATGCATCATCCGACATAGGTGCAGGGGTGCCAATATTTTTGTCCATGACTGTATATTCTTAACTCATTAACAGTGCTTGGAAATGATCTCCATCAACATGGTGGAAGGCAACCAGAGTAAGCGGAAAAAGAAAACCCTGCTCTTTAATGGATGTTTGAAAGTGTTAATTCTTGAACATTAGCCAAAATATACTGAATCATTAGGCACAAAGCAATTCTGTTTACTAAGCAGTGGCCCTGGATATAACGTGACAGTAAATGCTAGCAAAATAAAAAAGACTAAGTTATTCACTGCATGGGGGCAGGTCTGTTAGCCCAAACCATGTCTAGAGTTCCTAAGCAGAACAAATATTTAAGTGACTATCTGGTCTACAGCACTTTGCCAATGCAGACAAAAATAACTTGGCCACCCCTATAAAAATGGTCTGGTAAGAACTTTGAATAAATATCTGTGATGGACATGAGGAGGATGGAGATGATACTAGTTTTGTGGCCCATTCAAATATAATGAGTTGAAAGGGGGAACATGGGTCAGGAACAACCAAAGAAAAAAATAGGCAGGGTGACTCACGTTTAGCTGGCAGGCCGTAGGCTCCGGTGATCTTGGCCTCCCCCGTTTCACAGCCTCCAAGAGTGGCGCATTCCTTCCTCAGAAGAGGCCCAGCCCCACGATGGATGGCTCCATCCACTGTGTGTGTGTGTGTGTGGGGGGGAGGAGACAGAGGATTCATGTTCATTGGAATTTCCAACTTCAACAGAAAAATAATGTGAATAGACCAGAGAAAAAAAAGAGTAAAAAGAAAGGGGGCGACATAAGATGTAAAATTACCAAATTAGTTTCCATAAAGGACAGACGCTGAAAACCCTGAAGGGAGCTCCTTCAACCACATTCACAACCGTGCCTGGCAATTTTCCCCTAATTATGCCACTATTGTGTTGCACAGTAGATCTCCTTTTCATCGTCTGTTATTGTTATTATGCACGTAGAGAGGCTGCCTAACTAAAAGTGTGACCTTTCTTGCAAGTTCACAGTAATCTTTATTTCTTTACCTCTGCTCCTCTGAAACTCGTGATTAGATGCAGACAGACCTTCACCTCATTGTGTAAATGTAATGCAGTGTTTAGTGGAGTCTGGTTGTTGTTGTTTTGACATGTAACACATAACATTATATGCTTCCCAGGAGTAATAACATGATAATGATATGAAGCCTGTGGTTGATGGTGTGACTGTTTAACGGAGACCGCACAATCAAAACTGCCAAGGGTGATAAGAAGCCCAGTACTTGCCTCTCACAAGGTGATACAAAATGGGGTGAAAGAACATAGAGGAGGGGAAAGGGTGAGTTGACTTAGCATACATGAATAGATTTAGCATTCATGGAAATAGATGGAATGGAGAGAAGCCAAAGAAAAAGAAATTAGGGAGAGGATGAGAGTGTGTCTTGACAGAGCAGAACAAGCAAAGAGCGTGAATGGGCCAGAGCACGAGAGAGGGAGAGAGATAAAAGACGGAGTGATTAAGTGAAAGAGTAAGAGACTTGTGTCATGTGTTCAGGCCTCGGAAGTGTGGGTATTGTGTGTGTGGAGGGTAGGGGAGGCAAAGGGAATAGGGTGAGAGGAGCGAGGGGAGAAGGAGGAGGGAAGACAGGAGTGAGTGCACAACACCAGCTGTAGGGACCACTCTACCTCGTGCCGCCGTCAACCTACGCACACCTTTCCATGGTTACATGGATGCATTTCTTAAACAAGTGCTAATTGGCACCACGTTATACCTGGGCTTGGAATGCGTTTGAAAGCACAAACTGGAGGCGTTCTTCGCACATAGCTAAAGAACACAAAGAGGTTTTTAAGCATGTGTGCATTCCTCTATAAGACTCGCGTGCATAAGATTGTTAGTGCAGATTAACACTGTTTGGAAAAAATTCCATCTTTTTATTGGCCAAGGCTGGTCACCATAGCAACCATTAGTGAGGGGTGTCCAGAAGGCTGCAGCAACATCTGTTTGGCCTCTACCAAAGTCCCTGCAAGGGAGCCGGGATCGCTTGCTTTGGTCTGGTCCAGTTGGCCAATCGGTTTAGTCTATAACTGGATGGCATCCACAGTCCAGATTTGGCCAAACTCAAGGACAGAATAAAAAGTGTACATGCAAACAAACACAAACACAAACAAACAACAAACACACACACACACACTCTTTTGTAGTCGCACTCCCTATCATCTGTGCCTCCTTCCTTTTTTGTGGCCCTTTCATCTTTGTGTGTTTTGAGTTTTCACCACACAAGGACATCTCTAATACAGAGAAGGCTTTAAAACAGGGGACACAGCTGCCACTGTGCAAGTTTATCGCATTAATGCAGCATTTTCACAGCAATGAGAGAGAAATGTCACAGTGCACTCGGAACGAGCTAGGTGCTCTGCAGCCTAATTTAGAACACTAGGCTTTTGGAGTTGCAAGAGCACAAGACGCAGTTTTTTTTATGTCCTCCATGATTTCAGAGGTAGATTAATTGAGAACACCCCAGAGTTTGTGCTGAGCACTTAATTGCAGGCAAATGTGAAGTGCTATTTGGAACAATATGGGGTCTAAGAGTGGGGTTGAAATGGTGGAATTTCAGTTTCTGTTTAGCTGAACTGGATTTTTCGAAAAGTCCTTTTAACATTGCGACCGCAGCTTAATCTGCACCTTTGCCAAAGCCCAATATACCGCACAGTGTTTTTCCGCATTTTCCGTGGTATTTATCAAAACAGATCCGCGCTGGGCAATCATTATTTAGCGCACCCGTTAAAAGACAGGAGAAATCTCCTGCAAGTTACTGCCACCATGGAGATTCGAGGAAGAGAAAATGAAGGTTTAGCGAAGAGGAGATAGATATATTGGTTCACGTTCGCTCAATCACTGAACCTGATTCAATGTGCCCGCTGTTATATTGTTGATCTGCCCGCCATCACCTACCGCGAGATGTTTAAAAGAACACGATTATAAAGAATATGCTATTGGTGGCATTAATGCATAAATTGTCTATTATAACAATATAGATGTGTACATCTATATTAAGAGATTAATCATTTCTACAAGGGACATGGGTTCACTACAATATATCCCCACTGAAACAAATACATTCACCAAGTAGCCAGGCCTCTCCAAAATCCCCGTTGCTCAATCTTGGATAGATGGCACTATTCCGGAAGATAAAACTGTCATGGACAGATCCAGGGTATTTGGCTACCACGTTAGTAATGGTCATGTTGGCATCACATATGACCTGGACATTCATTGAATATGTGTTCTTTCTGTTTCGGTAAATGTGTTCGTGGATTGAAGGTGGGACTGTTTGGATGTGAGTGCAATCAATGGCTCCAATTACGTTGGAAAGTTTGCAATAAAAAAAAAGTCCTGTCTGATGTCTCTAATTTCAGCTATGGCAGTGGGGAAATGTATTGACCAGTGCGCCGTAGCAATGCGTCGAGTACCTGGGTGAATATTTGGCTGAGTGAAGGCTGAGATATACCAACTGCTGATGCTATAACTGTTTGAAATGATCCGGATGCCAATATTTGCAATGTTTTCCGGAGTTTATCCACTAATGGAATGGAATGTGATCGCTGGTTGGAGGGTTCGATGTCGTCTCTGATCTGGTTCAGTAATTGAAGTATTGCGTAGCTGGTTAACCTGTACCGTCGAATGATTTGTGGTTCGCTTAACTGAAAAAGTGTTATACGAGTTGAAAAAATCCTTTCTGTGCGCTGTCTCTGTCTATGTCTTCGACTTGCTCTTATAACTGCTGCCATATCAACGTTTTCAGACTCAATGGAAATGAGCTTCCTGGTTAAGACGTGCTTTTATGAGGCGGAGAATTATCCCGCAAACTAGAGACGCTCGCCAGGCAGTTTTAGTAAATACCACGCAATACATCATTAGGCGCACTTAACTTCTCTCCTCCCATATATTTGCGCTACACGCCCACGTTCCTTATAACCTCCCATCTCGTTGCGGCACACACCCACAAAGCATAAAAATGCGCTTCTACTCAAATGCGCCTCCTTTGTAAATACCATTTTATGTTTACGACCGCTATTTTACGCCTGAAATGGGCGCAATCCTGTTAGTAATTCATTTGAAACTGACATTTTGTTCAATGTGCTCATGAATGTGAGTGGGGTCAATTTAACATTCTGAGCAGCAAAAGCCTCCACTCCCCCCCACACAGCTTATTTAACGGTCCACCTTCCCTCTCAGCCCCTTCCTCAGACTCTGCTCTCCATCTACCTCTCTTTCTCTAATTCTCCACCTTGTCCTCTCTTCCCTCAGCCCCTTCCTCACATCTCCTCTCTCCGTCTGCTTCACTGTCTATTTTTCATTTCCCATACTCCATTCATTGCTCTTGTACATACAGTGGGTGAAAGTATTTGACCCTGCCGATTTCGGAAGTTTGCTCACTTGCAAAGAAATGGGTGATCTATAATTGTAATGGTAGGTCTATTTTAACAGTGAGAGACAGAATATCAACGAAAACATCCAGAAAACTGCATTTTATAACAGTTATGAATTGATTTGCATTTGATCGTGGAAAATAAGTATTTGAAGTACTTGGTGGAGTAACCCTTTATGCACAGATGTCAGACTGTTCTTTTAGTTGGTCACCAGGTTTACACACATCATCTCAGGAGGGATTTTGGTCCACTCCTCTTTGCAGATCCTCTCCAAATCCTTCGGGTTGCTTTTTCAATGGGAGGGAATGAGGTTCACGCCAAACATCACGTTCTCCCAATCCTCCATAGAATCATTGAAGTGTTCATTGGCAAACTTCAAACGGCCCTGTAAATGTGCCACCTTGAGCAGGGGGACCTTGCGAGCGCTGCAGGACTTCAAACGATTGGTTTTCTCAGTGACTGGGGTCCCAGCTGCCTTGGGATCTTTCACAAGCTCCCCCCGTGTAGTTCTGGGGTTATCGTTTCGGATGATCACCGATACTGCACGAGGCGAGATCTTGCATGAAGCCCCAGACTGAGGGCGACTGAGAGTTGTTTGGTGTTGCTTCCATTTGCTAATAATTGCACCAACAGTTGTCTGCTTCTCACCCAGCTGCTTGCCGATGGTTTTGTAGCCCATTCCAGCCTTGTGCAGGTCTACAATCTTATCTCCGACGTCCTTTGACAACTCATTGGTCTTGCCCATGGTGGTGAGGTTGAAGGTGTGTAGTATGATTCTTTGGACAGGTTTCTTTTATACACGTCACCAGTTCAAATCAGGTGTACCTTGTTAGGTCTAATAAGAACTAATCTGCGTGCCTCGTGGGCACATAACAGGTCTGTGGGAGCCAGAATTCTTGCTGTTTGGTAGGGGTTCAAATACTTTTTTGCCGCGGTAAAATCCAAATAAATTCATAACTGTTATAAAATGTTGATATTTTGTCTTTCATTGTTAAAATTGACCTACCATTACAATTATACATCACGCATTCATTTGCAAGTGGGCAAATTTGTCAAATACTTATTTTTCCCACCGTACATGTACATTCATTAATGCACTCACTCACTCACTCACTCACTCACTCATTCACTCATTCACTCATTCACTCATTCACTCTCACACTCACTCATTCACTCATTCACTCATTCACTCACTCATTCACTCACTCACTCACTCACTCACTCACTCACTCACTCACTCACTCACTCACTCACTCACTCATTACTCTCACACTCACTCACTCACTTACTTACTCACTCACTCACTCACTCACTCTCTAACTCTCTCACTCTCTCACTCACTCACTCACTCACTCTCACACACACACACTCACTCATTCACACTCACTCACTCACTCACTCACTCACTCACTCACTCACTCACTCACTCACTCACTCACTCACTCACTCACTCACTCACTCACTCACTCACTCACTCACTCACTCACTCACTCACTCTCACACACACACACACTCACTCACTTATTCACTCACTCACTCATTCACTCTCACTCTCTCACTCACTCACTCACTCACTCACTCACTCACTCACTCACTCACTCACTCACTCACTCACTCACTCACTCACTCACTCACTCACTCACTCACTCTCACACACACACACACTTACTCACTCACTCACTCACTCTCACACACACACAAATGCATTTGCCTGTGGTTTTCTCTGTCTTTTATTCTTCTTATGCAGAAATGGTGACTGTCTTCCCTGATGCACTTCCAGTCCCTGCCCAATTATCACCCAGGTTTTCCAGGCCTTAACAAACCTCCTGAGGCTAGCATAGGTGAAATATGAAATAACCAGTATGTAAAAAAAAAAAAAAACTAAGTGAGACAAAGATGAATAGAAGCAAGTGAGAGCAGAAGAAAGAAAGGAAGAAAGAAGAAGAGAGCAATATAGTGGAAGGATGAGGGAGAGAGGGATGAGGGAGAGAGCAAAGGAAAACAAAACAGAGCAGATACGAACACACACACACACACACACACACACACAGAAACACGGACGCAGACGCAGACAAACACACAGACAAACACACAGACAAACCCGCAGACCGCACACACACACAAATCAGGTAGAGCTGGTTAGTCAGTAAGAGTGACAGGGAGAGAGTGAGGGATGAACATACGAGGAGACAGATGAAGAGAGAGCAAGCAGAAAGAGAGTGCAGGAGGAGTAAGTCAGAGACAGACCGAGAGAGAGAGTGACAGAGACAGAGAGAGAGAGAGAGAGAGAGAGTGACAGAGACAGAGAGAGAAAGAGGGAGAGGGAGAGAGGGAGAGAGTGCAGGGAGTAAGGAAGTGACGGGTGAGATGCGGAGGCACGCTCGGACAGAGTGGGTTTGAAATGACAAGGCGAAGGTCACAACTAAATCAATCCCATTTGCCTGGCTGCTGGGCTTTGAATTGGAGAGCGCGTATAAAGCCCACGCCACTGAAGACAGACGGGCATATGCAGCTGAGTATGCGTTGCCGACCAGGAAGGATTTGAAGCAGAGATTTATCACGCGTATTGATTTGCTCATGGCTAGCCACTTAACACTAACATGCATGCGGCCATGCACACATGCATATAAAGACACACACGTAAGGATGTGCACACACACAAACACAAACACACACACTCACCTTACCCCTAACACACACAGGGTCATGCACGCATATATACACTTTTTCTAACACACAGATCATCACACACAGCGTGAGAAACCTATGTCCCCAATTTCCCTGCTGCTGACTGACTACATTATTCGGAATCCCGACATGACAAAAGACTGAAGGCTAAAGCAGATCAAGGTGGAATCGGTTAAGGAGAAGTTATTTAAGAACAGCCACCTACGAACGCCAGACTCCTCCACCTGACTACACTATACACTCAATGACTCAACCCCACAAGGACCTGCACACTGCTGGAGGTATTTACAAAGAGCAAGAATAGCCAGTGCCGTGCTGTATTACTACTTGACAGCAACGGAAAGAAGCTTTTCCTTAAAAGTAATTAAATTAATTTCCCCTTGGAGCCGCCATTTAATGCTATCATTGAAATCTTGTTTCTGATCTTGCAGGGCTAAGTGGGAAAAACCTTGATTTCACCAAGCATTTCTGTTTCTGATGTCATCATGCCTCACGAGTCCTACACAGTCAATTGAATATCTCTTAAGCGAAATAGTCTACCAAAAAAGTAAATAATGGTCCTATAATAAATCCATTACTAGATCAGCTGCAAACCCACTGCTAATGAACTGTATGTTTGTACTTGAAGCACGGGTGTGACCAGTAACTTAACATGATGTTCAGTCAAATTAAAGCCAGGGACACACCAAACTGAAATCACAGAACTAGAAGTGATGAAAACCGAGTGGTACGTTGTCTCATGTTACCTGTGTCAGGGCCAAAAAGTTGCACTTAAACGTACTGCAAAGACTACAGCCAACTACCAACTAGTTCGTACGTTCTGTGCTTGTGTGAGAAGAAATAACTGTCCACACCAAACCATAAACAAAGTGGTGTGTGCCATTTTCACACCACTGATGCTCACCACAGACAGACAAAAAATGTAACTTAACCGTCAATCAGAGTGATCTCTCACCCATGGGCTCCGCCGCAGATTCAACATGCTCAATTGGCCGTAAAGCTGCCAACGGGACATCCAACTAGTGCCAACGTTGCGGGACACACCACAAAGACTAGGGCTGCAGACACTCACCGATGGCCCGACTTTTGGATGACGGCCACCTTGGTGTGCCATGGGCTTAACATCATGCAAGCATTTACACTTACACACATCACACACAAGCAGTGTTGTTTGTCCACATAATACTGTCTGTCCATAAACTATTTCAGAAATGATCAGAATAAGCATGTATTTAAAAAAAAAAAAAAAAAAAAGACATCATCTTTACTGCCTGACTCAGCCACGCAATGTAATTTATTTTATTTGTACAATCGCAATCAGGCCAAAGGTAATTAGTGAAAGGTTTGGTTAAAGCCGACAAATAGCATTGCCAAGAGATCCCTTTAAACTGGATGTGTCAGGCGGGATTACAATGTAAGAAGACAGCAATATTGCTGCAGGTTCTTGAAAGTGTTTCGCTAGGAGCGCTTTTAAAAGGAACAAACCGTAGCGCTTCTTCTGTTGTTCAAAACCATTCAATGTGTTGATACATTACTGTAGCTTGTCAGACATGTTTTAAAATGCCCTAGCCACGTCCCTTTGAACTGACTGCTACATTGTTAATCAGGGTTTGTGATTTTGAGCCTGTAAATATTTTTTTATTTTTTTATATTCGTAGCTAGGCACTGAAATGAAAAATGTATAGCTTATACCTTTGCTTTAATGTTTTAGTAGGCAGCCTGGCACTCCCTGCGGTGCAACTTCTGGAGAAGGTCAGCTCTATTTTCTATGTAAGTTTCAGATGAAAACCGGGGTTATCTTCGTACTTTTTTCTCCAACAGGATATGGTAACACAAGAGAATAGGTTCGTCTCAGGTAACTATGTTTTTTTTTTAAACTGTGCTTATGGCATTCAAATAGATTGAAATTGTACTGTTTACATGTCTTTTTTTACTTTGAATAATTCTGGGAACAAAAGACTATTTCGATGTTATCGCTGCATCAAGAACCCCAGCAGAACCAAAGAGGTGAGCAACAGCCTGAGCACTAGGTCATCGGAAGGGAGAGTGGACATAAATGTATTAATTGGTACGAGACGGAGCTAGGGGTGACTGTATGCGTGTGTAAGGAGACGGAGCTAGGGGTGACTGTATGTGTGTGTAGAGAGACTAAAGCCCTCTCTGGGATGTCCCAGAGACAGTGCACAAGTCTGTAAACAAAGCAAAGAGCAGCGGTGACCATTAGCCTACATGAATGGGGAATGAACACCAGAATGAACACCAGAACTAATCTAAATACAGTCTGTCTCTCTGTCTCTCTCTGTCTCTCTCTATCTCTCTGTCTCTCTGTCTCTCTGTCTCTCTGTCTCTCTGTCTCTCTCTCTCTCTCTCTCTCTATTTTGGTTGCGTCCAGGCCAAAAAGAGACCTTTAGTGGCGGCGTGGCATTTTTTCCTCTGGCGTAGTCTAATAACACTACAATATATGAATAGACAGAACAAGAAAAGAAAAGAAAAGTTAAGTCATAAAGTCATAATGTGGAGTCATACTGTGGATGACATTTGTTTAATTAAAGTCGGAAAAATTGAACCACTTCCCAGGCACCGAAGTCTTTAAAGGGGTTTAAACTTTTGCATTTCTTTTTTAAAGCCTGCCAGGATATGTGATATCCAACATAGATTATTTGCATAAATCCACAACTTCTTTGCTCCTACTTCCTTGCTAATACAGAAATATGTTGGCTTAGGCATAATCTCCATTTCCATACATTTCCACAAACCAATCCAATGGAATTACCCAGGTGTCATGGACGCTGCTCAGTATTCAGAACTCAAGTGAGACTCTAGTCAAACACAAGTATGTGCAGATACTTTTGATTGCCATGAATTAGATTATTATTAGCATTATCATGACCAGACCACTGTCCCTATTGTAATGATCAATTCAAGACTAAACGTGAATATGTTACATTCATATATACATTTACAAAAAGTCGTGGATGTCCCATTCATCCTAAATGTGCCTAAGTCACTGATGTGGGAACTGTCTTATCAGTCGATTTCCTTACAGCTGATATTTGAAGCTCGTTGTGGGGGTTGTTGTTACAGTATACAATGGAGGTCCTTTGTCCTGAGAACATCAGACAGAGGTCCTCTGATATAATGATATTATGTAAAATGATAATCAGAAATCTGCATTCATTGTAAAGATTCAAAGAGTTTCCTGCCTTACAGCGCATCCAAAATGTCAGAACTGTCAGAAAAGAACGCGTTGCCATGCCTCTATCCAAAATCCATGCCTCGGTGGAATTTTGTATTTATTGCCGGAGTGTAAGACAATCCGTCTAGGCGGAATAGGCTGTTTTCGCCTAGTTTGGGCCTCCAAAACAAGGCCCCATTAACTTTAACTGAGACTGTGTACAGTCAGTGCAGAGTGAGTCGGATGTGAAAGGATTTGGGTGTCTGCAATGCACTGCACAACAGTGAACATAAGGTTCCATCAGTAATGAGTCTCACCTCCGGTCTGAACCTACAAAAACAAAATCTGGAACCACATATGCCTCGTCTGATCATCTTCTCTGAAAGTAGGTGGAACATTTTGAGGATTTTTCTGGCTTTGATATCACCATATCAGCCTGAAAAACCAGCGTTGACAAACCAGGTTAGCACTGAAGAGCCACCACATGAAGAGACAACTGAAAACGGATGGATGCACAGACTGTTGACTTCAGTGAACCTTTAGCGTAGCACAGTCCTGCACATTCACAGTGTGAGAGGCCATAAGCGGGCAGGCTAGCCTTGCTATGAGGCTGAGGGGATAATTGGAACCCTGGGTGGAAGAGCTGTTCTCTTTTTCGGAGGCCTCTCACCACGCTTGTTCAGCAGCAACAAGTGGCGGCGTCAGAGATAAAGCGCCTCTTTTGTGCGTGGCTCGGAGGGGTGTTAGTGGCTGGTGAGCCGCACTACCCTCTCACTCCTCAAATTGGCGGCCTGTGTTTGCCAGAACCAGACAACCATCAGAGGCGCAGCAGTGAGATTCCAGGCCTCCGGCAGCCCAACATGTCCCATCTGCACAATATCTCCCTCTCTGGCTCCCTCATTCTGTACTTTCCCCTCTCCTGCTTCTGGTATTCTATCTATCTCCCTCTCTCTCTCTCTCTCTCTCTCTCACTCTCTCTACGGTCTTCTCTCTCTCAGATTCCTTCCTCTTTTTCTCAAATTTTTTTCCCCTCATGCCCCCTTGCTGATCCTTACTTTTCGCTCCGGCTCACTACCAGCTAATTTGTCTTACCTCCACGCCTCTCTGTCTCTGTCTGTCTGTCTCTCCTCTCTCTCTCTCTCTCTCTCTCTCTCTCTCTCTCTCTCTCTCTCTCTCTCTCTCTCTCTCTCTCTCTCTCTCTCTCTCTCTCTCTCTCTCTCTCTCTCTCTCTCTCTCTCTCTCTCTCTCTCTCTCTCTCTCTCTCTCTCTCTCTCTCTCTCTCTCTCTCCTCAGCTTGCTTCTCTTTCATCACATTCTGCCGCTTGTGCACTCCTCCTTCTCACTGACCCGTCTGACTGAGAGTAAGAGGCAAAGGCAAAAAGATGAAAAAGGATGACATGAATGTAAATAAGAAAAGGCTTACCTCCACCACCACCCAGCAGTGTTTTGTTTGCTGAAAAGAGAGGGGGGAAAAGGACACATTTTAGATCTCTTGCATAGAAACGTCTCATTTTGTAAACAAGGTGCAGCTATTGACAAGACATTCAACAAAGACGTCTGACATTAACCCTGAATACCCTCTACCAAAGCATCTGACCAATAGAGCATGGGGTCAAATGTATCGAACATTACATAGTCACGGCTCACTAAAATCAATGCCCTTTTCATCAATGCAGTCATGAATATGGTCAAGGACCTATTGTACTTTACAATGCACACATCTTTTTAAGTTATGCTCAATTTTCTCTTGGACATTAGGAGATGAGTACACCTAATTGAAGTCATGTTTTAAACAACAGCAGAAAAGACAAAAATAATCCATTCAGATCTTGGGGTTGAGATATAATTTCTTGTGACAAGTGAACATTGCATTGTGTTTTGCCCGGGATAAATTGGAGAAACAACAAGTAATTAATTTTGACATAAAGCTTTCAGCCACAAGAGAGCTGTTTGGAATGTGAAGGTTTATGATCGGCGACTGGGCGAATAAATTATGAACGAGCAATTTGATAGCTGATTAACAGTCCCACATTAGAAATTCATTGGATCTGCTGAAGACGAACATAAAAATGGCGACACAAATTTGCTCCACTGTGCCAGCCATAAAGCCAAACCTCATCCAGGAAGAGCTGTTTAGCCAAACTGCTCATGCCCATATGTGCAATTATACATGTGCCCCCCCCCCCCCCACACACACACAAACACAGACACAGACACAGACATACACACACGACTATGGATGGAGGGGTAACCATGGCAACCCAAAGCTCAAAGGTTTGTTACTGAAACCTAGTTAATTACACAGAGTGTCTGGGAAAGACAAGCAGAAAGACACATTTAAAGAGAGTGAGGGAGAGAGAGAGAGAGAAAGAGAGAGAGAGAAAGAGAGAGAGAGAGAGAGAGAAAGAGAGTGAGAGAAAGAGAGTGAGAGGACAGGGGAAGAGCGGAAGAGTAGATACATTTTGCCTCTGGAAGTGCCTCTCTCCCCATCTGCCTGTCAGAGTGAAAACGGCATGAGGAGAGATAACGAGGAGAGAGGGGAGAATCAGAGGATGCCAACGAAAGAGCAGAACAAACAGGAACTGGGGATAGAGAGAGAGAGAGAGAGAGTGAGAGAGTGAGAAAGTGGGGGAGAGAGAGAGACAGACAACAAATGACAACAACGCAAGGCAGTTAACTGTTGATACCCCAGGGAAAGGGATTTGCCATCTGTCAAACCCCTTCCATGTGCTCTGTTCCCCCGGATATGGGTGGAAGATGGTTACACAGAATGCCCAGAGGGCCAGCAACATGACTTGATAACAGTGTCAGGTGAGGGGTGAGTTCACTAACCACTCCATCTCTAATGACTTAAACTGAGACAGATTGCAAAGCCGCTCCTCACTTTCACTGGGGACAACGTTGCTAGGTTGTAAAAGCTCCATATTTGACAATATTCCCTGAAGAGCCCAAAAATGAGGAGAAATGTATATTCTCTGGCTATTTTCTTCCCCAAGAACAGTAATTAGAGCCTCGTTAGGATCAGCTAGATTATAAATGGGGAATTGAAAATACGCAAACCACATGGGAAGGCAAAGAAACACACACACACACACACACACACACACACACACACACACACACACACACACTGTACCTCCACACACTCTGTGACGCAACCACACACACACACACACTGAATGGAAAGAGGTAAGAGGTAAGGTAGGAGAACACCGATGGGACTGAGAAAGAGATAGACAGAGAGAAAGAGAGAGACAGAGAGAAAGAGAGAGAAAAAGAGAAAGGGAAAGAGAATGCTTGATTTCTGGGGCCATCACTAAAGGAGGAGAATAACACAGAGGCTCCTCGCTGCATCACTGAGGTAGGAAAAGCAAACGATTTTCAAGTTCAGACAGAGCGAGAGACAGAGAAAGTGAGTGACAATGGTATTGAGAGAATGTGAAAGAGTGAGTGACTGAGACTACTTTTTTGTGAAAGCTTTTCTTTGAAAGGAATCAAGATAGGGAAAAAAGTGAAAAGCAAACTGATGAATGGGGGGGTAAAAAAAATGAAATGTCAGATGGCCACTGGTGCGAGAGAGACAAAGAGGCAGGCAGCGGGAGCAGGAGAATGTTAAAGGGAAAGATCTGGAGCTTCAGAGATTTACAAGATCATGAAATAGAAATTGTGAAACAGCAAAGCTAATGGCAGCCACTATAGTGCATGATGTTGGACATGTTTTTTTTTTTATCATTCTCGACTTAAGCAGAGACCAATCATACTCGTGCAATAATATTACACCTACACAACTATGTACACATTAGGAAAATGAAACGTACAGTACATATTGAGTAAGGCAGTTACTCCCACCCTTCCCTACTGCCAACACCCCCCCCCCCCATCTCCGTCTTATTTTCTTTCTCTCTAGCTTGCCTCCAAATCCCTGAGCCCCAGCGCAACCTGTTTGTTTGTCTTTTCTCTTTCCTACCCCTTTTCCGTTTGCCATCCAAAACAATCCTCTTTCACCTATTCTGGCTGTTCATCCCAGCAGAAAAAAAATCTCTAGTTTTATTAGCCTAATAGGATGAAAAAAGGTGAACTGTTTCTGAACAAATCACAATGTATGTTAAAACAGTATATCATATGGCGATGGATAATGATAATGATAAAAGCATGTATTTCACATAATGTTTATGCGGGCAGTATTTGTTTATCTCTCTCATAGATACATGTCCATTCCTCATTCATATTTCCAGGCAGCAGTTCAAATTAACCTGTGAAAATAAATATAACACTGGACAGTGGACAGTAAATCGAAACCTAGATAGCGAGAATTACAAATGAGCTATTAGCAGAAATAACAAGATGGTAGAGGAAGTGAGCGAAGCAGGGAATGTTTGAACAGTGTGTGTCCAGGGTGTGTGTGTCTGTGTGTGTGTGTGTGTGTGTGTGTCCATGGTGTGTGAGAGAGTGTGTAAGTGTGTGTGTGAACAGATGCCTCTAATGTCTGACACACTCCACCATCCTGCTGGCCCATTGGCACACTGACACCTCCTGCTACCACACACACACACACTTACCCACAAACAAATACAAACACACACACACACACACACACACACACACACACACACACACACACACACACACACACACACACACACACACACACACACACACAGCACTACCTTGGAGTACATCCATAATCTGTATAGTCAGTTAAACCATCTCAAACAAGAGTACATACCAAACCTCTCTAAAATATTTGCGTTACAGCCAAGCAACCATGTTATACTTTTAAGCTTTACATTAAAGTGCAAATGTAGGACTAATAATGGAGTCACATAAGGTGAGAGATACCACACACACATCCAGCTACTACTGAAGCAATGGGTTCTGCACTGAATTAACAGTTACCGTAATTTACTCAAAACACAAAACACCCAGGGCTCCATGTGTCCGTTATGCTGGACAATTAAATGTGGGGATATGGCAGAGAGAGAGAGAGAGAGAAAGAGACAAGAGAGATGCTCAAAGTCGCATATTTTAATAGTACAAGAAAAGTGCTACCGGCACAAAGAGTAAAATGAAAAATAAATAAAGTCCTAATTCGGCGTCAGTGTCTCGTTTTGCTAACCAAATGGGCTTTCCAAGAGGGCAGAGGAGAGGGTGGAGGCGAGGGCGCATCGCTCTGAGACTGGGGGAGTGACACGGAGTCGCTGGAGCGCTGTACCTTCATTCGGAATTCGAGTCCTGTGCGAGCGGTCCAGCGTCTTTCTGACGGGCACGGCAATTTCTGAGGAGCTACCAGACCAGACGGGGTAACGACTCCTCATGCAACAGCCAAAGCAAAAACACACACACCAGGGAGAAGAACGAAAAACAAATAAGCAGCATTAAAAGGTACGCGGTTCTGATTTTTTTCTTTTACCCAAGCACTTTCAGCGTTTAAAGCGCCACTTGTTTCCTCATGGATAACACTACGCCGTCAGTGCTGGCTATAGAGAGGCATTGTTTGATTTGCCCTGGATCATCCATGGACTGTGCTTTGGAGATATAAGACTAGAATGCCAAGTGCAGATTTAAGGACAGGGAAAAGCGTTTTGGCATCTATTTGGAGCCACGAAAGGAAATGATCGCAGAGCATGTTTAAATCGGTTATTGATTTTCACATAATACTGATATTATTATGCCACACTTACTGGCAGGGGGACGGGTGAATAGTTTCATTAGAATGATGTTGAATTGTTAGGTGTCTGGCGCGCACATAGACCATTGGATGTACAGTATGTATGGGACGTTAGCGCGCGACTCGGTATGCATGTGTGGGCGTGAGTGCGCGTGTGCTCAACACGTACTGATTCAGAACCGGGAGCAGGTTTGCGGGGCTGGATGTCGGTGCATGTGCTTGTGTGTGTGTGTGTGTGTGTGTGTGTGTGTGTGTGTGTGTGTGTGTGTGTGTGAGCGAGCCAAAGGGAGTGCGTGTTTGTCTGTACTGTTAGGGAAGGGTTAGGGGTCTGTTATAACAACGTTACCCCGTATGTACGTATGCCAATGAGAATTCTAAGCACCCGATTATTTCCCAAAGTACAGGTGTCCATTAGGTATAATACAGAACACTTAAACTTAATGGTTATCAGCCATGCCTTCACCTCCACTCTCCAGATTATTCTTTCCTGCCCAAAGCATTTGAGAGAAATCCCAGAAGTGAGAATGGACTGGCTGATAAGCAGTAATTCCTGCCTTTTTTCATCAGTCATTACTTTAATGCTACATTCAAGCCATCCCTCTCCCATCTCGTTGCCTCCCCATTGAATACACTTCCCTTGAATTTATGGTGACAAAAAACATCAACTAGGATATTACCCAGTAAAGGAACAAGGAGGAGAGTTATAATATAAAGAATGCATGGTACACGAGCACTAGGCCCCCCTCTCCTAGCTCTCTAATATTTCTTGTATGGCACTCACAATAGTTCTGTCAAAGATCTTTGGGAAGGAGGGAAAAAAGAACTGCCAGAAATTGAGAAGAAAATTTCAACAAAACTAGGGCAGCTGTTGCTTATGTAATAGACAAAGTAAGAGTGAGGGACGCATAAAAAGAAAATCATTTTCACATTGTGGTATGTTTGGGAGAGGGGGGGGGGGGCAGAGTGAGCGAGAACAAGAGAAAAATATAGAAAAGTAAGGAGTATTCAGATGCGACCTTGTGTATTCACGATAGCATCTCCTCTCATGATGACGTCTCCTCCCTGGCAATGTTTTTGAAAACACTCATTTACACACACTCTCTCAGAAAGCACATATGAACATCTTTCCACTATCTTTGCTCTTGTGGGCGACAGCCAGCACACAGTGGGAAGTTTGTAGATTGGCCAGTGAAATACCATAATCATGCCAAGTGAGTGAAGCCACCACATCTCTGTCACACACACACACACACTTAACTGCAGGGCACACAAATGCACTGCCACCCACCATCACCTTAGCACGTGCTGGTACCACACAAACAGCATGGGAGCTACCAGTTTCTCTCTCACTCAAACCCTCTCTCACAGATGTACACATTGACACACACACACACACACACACACACACACACACACACACACACACACACACACACACACACACACACACACACACACACACACACACACACACTCACACACACACTCACACACACACTCACACACACACACACACACACACACACACACACTCACACACACACACACACACACACACACACACACAAGATGCCATGCTGTAGCTCATGAAAAAAAAAAAAAAAAAAACTGTTCAATTGTTATTGTTCGATGCTCCAGACAACGCTTTCATGCTCATTTTTTGATGTGCACAGAAAATAGAAGTCACATCAGGGCTGTGCACAGACCCTAGACCCAGGAGATCTAGAGGATCCAACACATCCAGCGCAGTGGCAGGGATTAGCAAAGAGAAACACACACGCACACTCACACACACACAGACACACACACACACACGCGCACACACACAGGCCTCAGATTACACAAGCTCGCAGGGGCCTTACAGTAAGAGACTTCAGATTAAAATGTTAGTCACACAGCACAGTCAGAGAGATAGGGGAGATGGGGAAAGAGAGAGAGAAAAAGAGTGAAATAAGAGTAAGAAAAAAGGCAGAGAGGAGGGATTGAAAAAAGAGAGGAGGGATTGAAGGACAAATAGGAGAAAATTGACAGTAACAGAGACCGTCAGAATGAAAGGAACAGGAAGAATGACAGAGTGAGTGAGTGAGTGAGTGAGTGAGTGAGTGAGTGAGAGAGAGAGAGAGAGAGAGAGAGAGAGAGGATGAGAGGGTGCTAGTCAGATTAGGGCTGCCAACCATCCCAGATCAGTGGCATTTAGCATGGAGGCTAAATCTCCATCCCCCAAATACCGCGGGGTGGGGGAAACCACAGCTCACATTCAAAACATTTGGCATGAATGTCATTGTCCCTATTTATTTATTTATTTCGCCCATGGAGTATACTTCTATTTTAATCTGCTTCAGAGTATCAGACAGAATGGGGGAAATGCACAGCGTGCGTTTGCGCTCTTGGCCAGCCCCAGCCCTGTGTATTGCTGAAAGCCGTGTGTGGAGCTGTGTGGAGCTGGGTGCAGCCCTGAAAGCTATCAGTGCTTCGTGTGGTAGGGCTAACGGGGACATGGTTCGCCTGCTCTCCCCCTGCCACTCCCCCCTCAGAGTGGCCCTCATGTCAGCCAGGGCCAAAGGCTCCACGGGGCTGCTGGTGGTAAAAGCTCCACCGCTGATGAGGAGCGACACGACAGAGAGAAATTACCCAGGATGCACATGAAGCGATGCCACATGTGATGAATAGACATCCTGCATTTCCATGAGAAAGGACCCAGCAAATGCAGGCACTCAATGTATAGCCATGTCTGAGGGCATACACTGTAAACACATACTTTAATCCATACCCAGATGAGTGCACATATGACATGTACATACACGCACATTAAATCACAAATGAACACACAAACAGTAGGGGAGATTTTAATAAGGACAGGTGATATTCACTCTTGGTTTGGCAAAGTGGGCAAAGCTAGTTTAGTGGGCTTTCAAATAAAAACAGTTGTGGCAATGAAAATATTAAGGTTGTCAATTGCAATACGATTGGCTATTTTGTGCATGCGTGTGTCCTTCAAGAAAACAGCACTGCGCGGCAGACTGCAGAAAACAGGGACACTGCTAGCTTCTGTTGAATTTCAAGATCTCACTCAAGGAAATCAAATTCAAAAGATAATTTTTTCCCCGCATGTGCCTTTGTCTATTTTGCTTAGCAGCAACATTATGGGCATGATAGTATCATACCAGAAATTTTGAAAATACTCATTAAATGAGGAAATGGAGTTTAAGTCCACCTTTGAAAGAAACTACAGCCATTATAAAATCAGGCACAGGTTGGAGTCATGGATTATAACGCAACTGACTCAAGTTGTTTAAACAAAGGAATTGTCTAAATTAGCAAACCAAACCAAATGAAAGGTCTGAGCATTCTTTGGTCAGGTTTGAGCAATCTGTGGTCAGGTTTGAGCATTCTATGGCCAGATTTGCATCAGTTTGAGCATTCAATGGTCAGATTTGCATCAGTTTGCCAAGAAGCTCCAGATGCAAGACCTCTTAAAATGTAGCATCTGCCATTTCTATTAGTTGGCTAAACTGGTAGAATGCAACAGCCCTTAACTGAAAAGAGAACGGAAGAAAAACATGCCGGTTTGACCTGTTTTTATTTAGCTGCTGAATGCTCTGCTGCTGAGTATCATCATCAAATAACCTGTATATTATGTAACACTGTAGCCTTGTCCATACATGAACCACTATTCCTTTGTTAGGGTCACTGAGTTTCAAAGGCCCTATGCCCTGCAAGGAAGCACTGATACTACGTCAGCTAGATTTCAGCCTTTGCTTTAATAATGGCTCTACCCAGTATATTGTGCTTTTAGATAAACACCAATATATTTGCATCTACAATTGAGTAAAGGCACTAATACATTACTTTTAATGAATCTAATTACTGGTACTGTCAGCCCAATATGACGAGAAATTAACAGAAGCAGTTGTAGCTCAAACTGGTAAGTCAGGTGTCTAATAACGCTAGCAGTCAGCCTGTAAGCAAATTCAAACGTTCAAGTGCTTTACTGAAGATCTCCATGGGTCTGTTTGCCTTGACTAAGTTGATGTAAAATAGAAACGACAATCAGTGTTGAAAAATTAAGTCCATTTTCAGGACAGTACATGCTGTGACAAGACTTGATGCTGACTAAATGCTGTGAAAGCCAATGCAATATTAATGCAAAATATAATTAAAAGCACAGACACAATATAAATTGCTGTTTAAAAACGGATAAATTGTGGACATAAAATATTGACCCTACTTCATTTCAGATATTGAGCCAGGCTTTTTTGTTAGTTCTGACCCTATAGAGACACCCTTCACAAACACGAAGAAAAGTTACAAAAAATCACATAGATTTCATGAGCATAGCATTGAGAATTTACCTATTCCTATCTGTTGTTGACCATAATGTGAATAAACTACAGATTGAATAAAACAGATCCATCATATATCTTACCATATAATAAAAACATACTGAATCCAAAGACTTTTACGTTTTAATGTATAAATCAGGTGAAATTAGTAATTTTTGTGTGAAATTTGTCATTTTTCAATGACATCCTGATAATGTTTGTCTGAACCGTAGGGGCAGAGCTATTCTGTGTTTCTATGGGAAGTGCCAATGCCCCTGAATGGTCACTGACCAGTTTCAGGTTAGCTGATGATAGTCCTGACCGGTCTGTGACCACTGAACAGTCTTTGGAGCTCCCCCTAGTGGTACTAACCAGTGCTCAGTGCAATGTGCTAGAGGCACTAACCAGTAGGTACCCAGTGCGTGGAGCTCCTCCTAGTGGTACTTACCAGTAATTCATATTACCAGTGCCCACAAGAATGGCCAGTGTGAGCTACAACCCTCCCTCTCGATATTAACTCACAACAGTCACTCCGAGGGCCAGAAATGTGATGGCACAAAATGAGGAACTGGCTCAAACCGACAACATTTTGTCCCCATTTTTACAGATATCCGCACAGACACCAAACTACACACCACATGCTTTACCATTCACTCGTCATTTTCTGCCAGATTTTCAAATTAATGCCAAGAAAAGAGGGCTTTGACAAAGAGGGACAAAGAGATCGAAACAAATGGTGTATTGGAGTGATGAGGAAACAAGTGAACATCACAGACGTTCCTGTTTTCCTGGGCTCTGCACACACACCCCTACATTTCACCCCAACAAAGATCTCTCTCACAAAAAGCACACACTCAAAAAACTAAAACTGGCTTGGCTTACTAGAGCCAAAATGGGGAAAAAAGAGAAAGACGGGGAGAACACAAATAAAAGAGATATCTGAAGTAATTTCCCCCCTTTGTAAATAGTGTAGAAAAAGCACATACACACACAGACACATGGGGATTGCAGGATACAATCGCTTCACAACACTACGCATCTCCTTCACATCTTGAGCCAGGACCAGGTTGTCATAGGCACGGTGCAGCAAGTCGTCGCCATGATGCTGCCAAAATGAACCGGAGCAGACGTTGGAGACGTTGGCAGTAAATAATCATTAAATCGGAACGCTCCGCAGCTCCTCTGATGACTGGAGAGGCGTGGGACGACCTCACAGCTGTCCCCCTTAGCCGCGCAAGGGTAGCGTTGAGGGAGGGATGGGGGGTTGGGGGGTAGAAGGGTGGGATGGCCTGGTGCAGCGTCTTTTGGATGATGAGGACTTTCACAAGCGTAATGGAGTCTAAGCTGCACCCTGCATGGAAACTCATCCATGCGTTTTGTTGCCGTCACGCGTGTCAACCAATATTCGCTGAGCACAAAAATTCGGGAGGCGAGGTCCGCATTTCAGTGGCTGGAGCAGAAATGATGCACTGGTGAAGGATGGAGGGAGGGTGTGATGTTTGGAGGCTTAATGGTCAGACCTGACCCCCGGGTCAGTGTTGCGTGCAGTGGGAGGATTTTCTCCTTTTTTAATGGGCTTGGCAGAGCGAATATTTCTTTTCTCCTCAGGTATGAAATTTGATCAGGACCGAACTCACATTTTACACATTTTTTTTTTCTCTGTCTCTTAGTGTGTGTGTGTGTGTGAGTGTGCGCCTATTTGGAGTGATATTGGGCAAGTGAAAATGGAAAAGCCTGCTTGTTGACAAGAGGGAGGGGAAGAGAAAATTAGGCAGCCTGACCCGGCAAAATGTCGACTGAAGGTTGAGAATGGTTGCCTCAGAGACCATGCCCATCGTCTGGAAACACATAACCTGTGAATTCATGACAAACTGTGAGGGACTAATATTCTCTCTGAGAGTGTAACAATAATCCTTCTGAGAGTGTGTTTGTGCCCACACAGACAGGACACACAGGCTCTTTTGCTCTCACACACACTCATGCAGGCAAACATACATACAGGTTAAGACACTAGATGTGCAATTCTAATTCATCAACAGAGGCTCTGAAAGCCACGCTTACACACACAGCACATAGAGGTGGGGATGGGAGAGTGCTTGCTACAACACACCCAGTTTTGCTGTCATGTGACCTTAGCTGTTTGAACGCATTCGGGACCATCTTGTTTACTGACCCGAATGGCTAATAAGATGAAAAACATGGCATTATGTTTGTGTGTAATGTAACAGACACAATGCACATAATGACCTTTCTTTATACATTTTAGCTACTGTACATATCACATATTACCACAAGGTAGTGAGAAAGAGAGATGGTTGTAATATGGCAAAACACCTCATTATTTTCAATTTCTCCTCTTCAAAATAGCATATTTGTTTGATGTGTGTCTGTGCATGAGTGTGTGTGTGTGTGGGCTAGAGGCCAGATGTGTGTGTGTGTGTGTGTGTGTGTGTGTGTGTGTGTGTGTGTGTGTGTGTGTGTGTGTGTACGCATGTGATGCCAACAAAGAGCTGAAAAGAGAGAGGGAGCGAGACAGAGAAAGGGAAGGTACCCGGCACATAAATTGCCTGTTTATTTCCAGCCACTGCAACATTTACAAAGAGACAGAGAGTGACTGTAATAGAGAAAGAGAGAGAGAGAGAGATCTAGGGAGGGAGAAAGAAAGGCAAAGAGAAATAAGGAAATAGAGTAAAATAAAGTGACTGAGAAAGGAGCGCGAGAAAGACAAAGGAAGTGGAGGGCCTAGTGAGCTACAGGAAGAAGAGACCAGGTGAGAAGGGAAGGGTGCGATTACAAGGAAGGCTAAAAGGAAGATTCCAGAAAAGCAAAATTGAGAGAGAAAAAAAGCCAGATAAGTGAGACAGGTGTGTGAGTGTGTGTGTAGCACAGTGGCAGTGATTGGGGAAAGGTGGATGTGCTCTTAAGGTTTTTCAAAAACACCACTTCGGCAGAAGTAAAGGAACAGATTATACTCTCCAGGTGGATGGACTGATGAAGTGGAAGAGAGAGAAGGAAGCAGTAAGGAGAGGTGGACAGAAGAGAGAAAAAATATCAAACAGCAGTGAAAGTAGTTGTTGATGCAGAAACAAAACACATTCTTAAAAGAAAAAAAACCTTCAAACCGCGAAGAAAAATAACAAAAAGGTTTTATACATGTATTGGGAGAGAAAAACAAATTGAAAGGCTGAAAATCAGCACGTATTTGTTTGTTTTGTTTGTTAAGGGTAGAGAGAACTAGAACATAGAGGCAGAGAGGAAGCAAGAGAAGGGAGAGTGTAGGGAGGAAAAGATAAATTATTTCAGATGCAAAACACTGCATCAATTTTAATGGGCTGTGTTTATCCGGCCCCTTCTGTCAGGTGTGTGTATCAGACAGAGCGAGCCTGACAATGTGACAATTATTCCAGGCCGAGCCTAAACGTGTTTATTCTAGCTTCAACTCGGTGACACTATTGCTATCCGAGAGATTTGATTTCTTTACATGCAAAAGACATTAAAATA
>NC_137925.1:15948151-16020651 GCF_963457725.1 Sprattus sprattus
AGTTCTGATAACACATACACACAAGCCTACAAACATGAACAAAGGTGCATAGGCATACCACTCATAACATCCAGCTAAACTGAAAATACTTCTACCATACAAGAGTGGGTGCTAGCACACAGCTGGTGAAATCTTTTGTGGTAGCTTTAAATATATCTGCTGAATAATTCATTAATTGGCTCTATTTTTGAAAACAATGACAAACCAACAAAGGACATCCATAGTGCATTTGGTCTTGTGGTAAATGTCTTTGATTCTCCTCCACCGTCTATTCCTAAATCCCACACACGAATCATGCAAGAAAAATCAAACTGCACCTGACCTCAGAGTGAACTTTATGAAACTTGTCCTAAAATTAAATTGTTGATTTATTCAGATACCACTGTGGATAACATTTGAATAATAATATGACTTAGGGTCGCACTGCGAATAACCGAGTAATTGTTTTTCCAGGATCTCAAATGCCAATCACATTTTAATATGTTCAGATATTCCCCCTCTGCCTTGAGCTTGTCTTCCTCCTACTGCTATAGAATAATTGCCACAGTCTTTTTCTTTTGTCTCACAATTTTTCTCTTCTGTTCTTCCCCTAAATGATCTTCCTCAATACACATCATTATGCGCCATTATGCTTTCCTCCCTATGTTCCTTACAAGGATTGTGACCCCTCTTCTCTTTGGGGTTTGACAAGCTAATTGACTGGTTTTATTTGATACAATTCAAAGAGAATATGTGGCACTCAATTTGCCTTGTTATTTAGCCTTTGCACACTGGGACCAGAACCGCCCAGAAGGCAGAGTAGGTGTTGATGTATTAAGATGCTAATACAGTAACTCTATTTGTTGTCCTCTCTATAGGTATTAAAGAGACACCCTTTTCTGGAAGTCCAAAACAGCCCTTCCAAAACCATCCTCTTAACTTCACCAAGAAGTCTTTAAGGCTATTGGGGTTATCTACAGCCAAGAGGGAGTAGCAGCCAGAGCCAACAGAACTATGGCTGCCGAGAGCCTGACGGAGCTTCGCGATTGGCTGTTCCTGCTTCTCTTGTGTCTGACACTATTAGTTGAGGTCTTGGAGTTTGCTGCGGCAACGGCTGCTGTTGCTGAGGCGGTTGCCAGCGATGGGGAGTACCAGGGGGAGGTGTCATGCCCCTCAGCCTGTCGCTGTGACGACAGCTTTGTTTACTGCAATGACCGAGGCCTGAGCATCATTCCGCCACTGCCTTTAGCAGCTGCCGTGCTCTACCTTCAGAACAACCGCATCGACAATGCTGGATTGCCTACATCCCTAGAGCGACGAATGACTGTACGAGTAATTTACCTGTATGACAATGAACTGGATGATTTCCCAAAGCATCTACCCCCATCGCTTCGAGAACTCCACCTGCAGGACAACAACATACGAACGCTACCCCGTGCTACTCTAGCTCGACTACCACTGCTTGAAAAATTACACTTGGATGATAATTCAGTGTCAACAGTGAGCATAGAAGACAAAGCATTTGCCAACAACCCGCGACTACGACTCCTATTCTTGTCACGCAACCACTTATCTAGTATCCCTTCCGGTCTGCCAGCATCCTTAGAGGAACTAAGGCTCGATGACAACCGCATCTCGACCATCCCCACCCACGCTTTCCGTGGACTCTCGTCCTTAAGGCGTCTCTTTCTGGATGGCAATTTGTTGGCAAATCAACGAATAGCTGATGATACTTTCGCACGACTCTCCAACCTGACGGAGCTCTCACTAGTCCGCAACTCCCTCCTGGCACCACCGTTGAATTTGCCAAGCTCTCACCTGCTACGCCTCTACCTCCAGGATAATGCACTGGCACACATGCCCCGTGGATCCCTGGACGGCATGAAGAGACTGCAGAAGCTCGATCTGTCAGGCAACAACCTCACCACCCTTCCCCGGGGCATTTTCAGAGACCTGGACAGTTTGTCCCAACTGCTGATGCGTGGAAATCCTTGGTATTGTGGCTGTAATCTCCGCTGGCTCTATGACTGGCTCCACATGCGGGGAGCATTTGTAACGGTGAGGGGTTTAACTTGCCACAGCCCTGAGCGAGTGAGAGGGCAGTCATTAAAAGAGCTGGCAAGTGAGATGAAGTTATGCGAGACAGTAGGGGAGGTCGGAGTGCTTGGAGGAGGCGGAGGAGCTGGAGGTGGAGGGGCAGCAGGTAAAGAGAAAAGTGGAGTTCTTCCAACGGAGGCAGCCAGCACAACCACACGCATGCCCCAGGGGTCTCTCTTCACCCTTAGGTCCAAACATCCGGGCTACATGCCCGATCTGGTGCAAGACCACCTTGGTGAAAGTGGATATGGTGAGGCTGGTAAAACGTTGCATGTTGAAGTCAAGCCACTCACACCAGAAACAATCCACATCACATGGATTGCAGCACAACCAGTCCCGTCTTTCCGGCTTTCCTGGTTGCGACTGGGTACAAGTCCTGCAATGGGCGACATTACAGAGACATTAGTCCCAGGCGATCGCAGAGAGTATCTACTCACCCAGCTGCAGCCACAGTCCAGTTATATCATCTGTATAGTGCCCCTCTTTGTAAACGAGGGCAAAAGTTCATCACGTTCCTCAACAAACTTGAACAAGGACCATGAGCACCCAGCTTGCGCAAAGACTGAGACATCAGATCTCACGAGACAGTCTGGTTCAGAACAGGATGGGACCGATCAGGGAACAGACCAGTTTGCAGCCCTTCCAATAGCTGGAATTATTGGGGGTGCCACAGCAGTGGTCTCACTGCTCCTAATTTTTGGCATCTTTTGTTGGTATGGCCATCGGGTGGGGTACCTTGCACCTGGCGATCAGTCTGTGTATGGGAGGGGGGATGTGGTCAACGGCCGTACCAGCGGCAAACATTACGATGACTATGCCGAATCGGGCACCATAAAGGACACCTCAATCTTAGAAATAAGGGGGCCTGGTTTCCAGATGACACCCATGGCAGCGCACCAGCCGCTGCCGCCCAAGGCTAAATGTGAGGACATGACCTACATTCACACCATCTTTCCATCAAACAACACAAGCCTCTACAGGAGCACCCACAACCACACAGCCAATTCAGGCTATGGGACCAACCGTGGGTACAGGGAAAGAGGTATACCAGATATAGATTACTCATACACGTGATAGCCACTCGCCACCACTTATCCCTGTTCCAGTACTGCTTTTACAGATGTGTCTGTGACAGGGGTCAGCCCTTGGATCCAAAGTAGGAGTGTGCCGACCGTTTCTTTTTTTTTTATATATATAAACTGAAAGCTCTATTAGTGTCATGATATACATACCGTTTATCTACTCTCAGTGTATGATAACGTTTTTAGTGAGACAAATTCAAATCCAAGAACATGAGAAACATCCGAGTAGTTCATTAAAGCTCTTACAGTGATTCAGCCCACATTATCTTGAGGTACTTCAAATGAAGAATATTTTCATTCTTAACATGGCCTACAGCTACAGCCAATAGTTAACCTGTACCTGTTCCTTTGAATGGTTCAGCTGAGGCTAATTCAGCTGCGTTCATTTAGGAACCGCATGAGTAACTATTTACTGATACAGTTGTTCTGTTGCCCAGCAACAGCTCGACTGAAGTAGAAGACTGAAGGTCAAATCTGGCAAGCGTACTGCAAAATCTATTTTAAATGATGCATTACGGTCAGATTGTATGGTTTTAATAAGTCAGAATGAACCCAATTTGTCTTTACTCTTATTTATCAAACCAACTCCCAGATCATGCTTCATACATTTGACAAATATGCATAGATTTTTGTGTTTTGTGTAGAAGCCCTGATCTCTAAGAGGGACATATTTTGGCCCTCTCTAAAGCTTTGTTTGGTACGTCTAAAATGCCCCGTCATCCACCATTCTTTATTCTAAGATTGCCATTGACTCATCTTTGAACTGTGCTCGGCACACTCCTATTACAAAGCACCCTTTGTGCCTCCTTGACTGTATTTCCAAGTAATCTGTTACTCAACTAAAACTGGGACTAGGACCACACTCAATTTGCTAGTAATGTCTACCAGAGTGACTAAAGTGCCAGAGATACCAGTCTTGGTATTGACTGTAATCAATATTTCAATGCTACGTTTTTGTTTGCATTGCTGTTTCAATCAAGGTCTGTTTTTATCCCTCCCCCCCTTAAATATATCTGATTTTAAATGGATCTAGTGGCTAGCATGATAATGGTTATGGGTTTATAGAGGGTCAAAAGGTGTATAGATCTAGCTTTACTATCTGTATAGCTTTACTGTACTGTACATAAGCGCTAGCCAGAATGATTTCTTTCTCAAAGCTTGAGAACATTGACTGCAACAAAGAAAAAAGGGTTAGGGTAAGTCATATTCCATTCCTGATTCAAGATTCTAGGTTTCACCCCTCCCCCTTCACTTTTTACATTATTCTCTCAATTTCTATTGAGCTCAGTGAGAGGACTTTGTTCCCTGCCTGAGGAGCTGACAGGGGTGATAGCGGTTTCGACAAACTCAAATTGGTCATGAGTTTCTTTCCCCGTAATGAGAGACAAGAAGACAGACACAGAGAGCAGGCAACAATAGTGACAGAGGAAGAAGGGGGTGGGGATGGTTGGGGGTGTTTCCTGCTTGAAAACCACCCAGATGTCAAGCAGATACCCCCCTTTGTAAAAATACTGATCATTCTAAAAGGTTACCATGGAATGATGGGAGATGTTTGTTTTTCCTGTCAATAATTAATACATAATGGAGCAACCATTATTTTTGACATCTCCCTAGGAAGAGAGAAAACTCCAGAGAACTACGGCACCTAAAAAGACAATCATATAAGAAGGGCATTTCCTAAGTGACAATTAAACTCAAAGAGACAAGTGGGCAGTGACATAGTTTAAGGGGACGGAGAGCCAGATCTGACCAAATGCCAGTTAATGGGGAGCAGGGTTGTCAAATCACTTCTTGTAGCTGGACATTGAGTTAATAAACCCCAACACTAAAGAAATACATTTTTTTGGACATTTGAGGATAAAGCTTGGCAGCTGAAATGCATGTCCTTATGAAGTAGAGAGTGACATATCAGGGATATACATACATACATACGTACATGCATATATATATATATATATATATATGTATAAGTAACACCGTAACACTGTGCACTGTGGACCTCTACATTGCATATATGAATGGTTTAATAAACAGAGAGAGGTTATAAGTATGTGTTTCTATGGGTTTTAGAAAAGCTTGGTCACTGGAGCAACAATGGTAGAATGAAGTACAAGAAAATAGTTTCATACAAGAGAAAAGAGGATGGGGAGGGATGAAAAGTAGAATCTGGTTTTATTTCTGTCACATTCCCTGGTTTCTCTTCCATTTATTTGAAATGTGAAAATTGAGGACAAGTAATTGGCGCCTCTCGCACCCTTCTCTAAGTTGCATTTCTTCTATTACAAATAAATCAAGCGTGGAAAATAAAGTGTCTGCCTGGAATTTCTATGAATTTCTCATATGATTGTTATATACTCACCAGAAGGGGAAAAAAGTTAAGAGAAATTATTGAATGAAATGGGAGAAAATGTGTGTAAAACCTAATGCCTTTGCAAGGCAAAGCTGTGGAATCAATCAGTGTGTGCGATGGAGAAGCCTCAATGGGAGATGCATGCAAGGGTGTGTGTGTGTGTGTGTGTGTGCGTGTGTGTGTGTGTGTATGTGTGTGTGTGTGTGTGCGTGCGTGTGTGTGTGTGTGTCCGTGTGTTTGCTTTGGAGGTAGACAGGCTCACCATCTTGAGAGTGTGTTAATGCCTGTGTAAGCATAGTGCTGATCGATATAACCAGCGGGGAAAGAGTCTAAGTGTCCATCTCGGAAAGACGAGGAGCTCAGATGCCCTCTCTGCCTTGCGAGCCTGTGTGTTTGTGTCTGTCGTTTCCTCACTCATCAGAAACTCACTGGATGTCATTTGTCTCAATTAGTCACTTACACCTCTAATTTGACTTCTGTGCATCTGCCAAAGAATAATAACAGATGATTAGGCAGCGGGTAAACAATGTTTTGACAGATATTGTTAATTTGTGCTAATTTCAGCAATAAACTTTTGGCGAAGCAATAAGAACAAACAAAAGGATGTAAACCAATTGTATGGTGAAATCGGGATGCTTTGTAACTTGCACAGGCGTATTGCAAAATGACTGATGCCTACGTTTGATAAGTCGTGAACTAAATTGGCAGTGTGTGGTTTATTGGGCAATAGCTCATCTCAAGCGCTTGTTCGCACAGCAACTCACAATGCATCTTGTCAAAAAGGTCTATTAACAGTGACCAAGTGCATTGACAACTACTTATGGCATAATTTACTTTTGTTGTTCACTCAAAATGAACCCAATTGGATCTTTTTCACCCTTGTGCTTCAAACTAATGAGCCCACTGTGCACGTTCAAGTATGATTGTGAGTGAGTGTGAGGCCGTACCACGTTTGCTAACCATCTAGGTGAAATAGTGTGACATTACACTAGAGCACGCCATTATAGCTCATCTCTCTTTCTGTCAAACACTATGCCATATTAAATGTACCAAAATCATAATTTTAAACGCCTTCCATCAGCAGTCCACATAGACCACGCCACATTATTATCAACTTGGTTTGTGACTTGTGAGTGTGAACTTTGGAATGCACCTATGAATGGAAGGCAGGCAACAGTTCCCCAACCTTGTGAAACATTGCAGGAATTTTCAAATGCGCTGTTACGTTGATCAACAGCATGACTCCTTTTTGTGCCTTTACACAGAGGCAATTAAGCTAATTAGACGACCGATGAATCCGGCTTCCTCCATTTTAGCTAAAGTGGCAATTGATTGAGAGAGAAAGGAAAGGGTTGGAGGCTTTTAACAAGGGCAGAAATAATTGCTATGCATGCCTTTCTGCAAACCCATTCCGTTTTTCTTTTAATGTTCTTGTTTGTTTTCCCAAATGTCCATCTCTCAGCAATTTACTAGGCATGCCCTGAGTATTTCTGTGATCACAAGGACAAATTTTAATGTTCCGATCAACACAAAATGAATGACTTCACTTCCCTGAAGGTGTCCCAACTTAGCTAGTGACATGTACGTAAAACCTGAACTGACACCAGTAAGCGTAAACCAGTAACAGAAAAACACATCCAACTTCCCTTGTAGATATTGCCCCTCACAGAATCTCACAGCAAGAGAATCACGCCCTGAATGAGCCCTTCGAGAATCTCTTGTGAAGTTTTCCCTAGTCACACATTGCAGCTTTCTTGCGACAACGGTTTCTTTCTATCAAATTTCACTCCAATTAGTGAATGCATGGCATATGCTGAGAGTTGCACGGTTTTTTTTTCCGGCAGTGTTAACTCATTAGAAATTCGCCTACACCACTGTATGTTAGAGTGTGGGATCTGTTAGCTCGGAAGGAGAATAACAAGAGAGCCTTATGTGCCCCCAATAGCTCATTCTAGTACTTTGGTCTTTCGATTTGGGCAAATATTTTCAAAAGGCATTCCGACACCAATAAAGAGTGCTTTGGGTGCGATAACGAGAGGAATATATATATTTTTTGTGTCAGGATAAATTATACACCATTCCAGCCTTCAGACTTCAATCGCTGACAACTGGAAATAAAACTTTGGTCTCGGTAATGTAGTGAGCCCTCTCCCCCTCGCTATCATTTCAACATTTTACTCGAGGGCTTTTCGCTCAGACTTAAGAAAAAGATACAGCTCCACACAACACGTCCCAGGGCCTTTTAGATTATTCAGCTGCCATTCAAAAGAGAGTGGGTGGGGAGGGAGAGAGGGCAAAAAAAAGAAGAAAAAAAAAAAAAAAAAAACTGAAACCCTTCCATCCAACCGCCTCTTGCGCCCCGGACAGAGGTACTGTTATCTCGAGTGCTGGTAAGAAAAAACGGGCCACTTCTCGGTTGTCCATTCCCGTCCATGGCATGGCGGCGTCCTTTTTGATCTTTGATCTAGGTTTTTTTTTTCACTGTTTCTGGGAATCTGCGTCTTAGAATATCTCTTATCGCTGCCTCTGAATGCTGTTGCTCCTACTTTGCAGAGGGCAGAGGAGTTCAAACAAATAAAAGGATGAGGCTAAGCATGGAAAGGTCTTTTTTTTTATCCGTAAGTTACAGTAAAGCAAGTGAAGCAATGTTATTGAAATTAGGATAGAAAGCAGATGTCACAATATTGGGGTGATTGAGAATCAAGGGTGTAAACGCATTGGGCCCTAATCTGATAGATGCGCACTGCAGGTTCTTACGAGCAGCAAAGAAGGGCATCGCCTGACGCTATTTGATGATTAGCGCACATTCATTTGGTAATTTGTACATAGTCCTAAGCATATATATATATAGGCCGATGCCTCATTTGGGGATGTCCAATGCCAAAAAGGTAGGCGTTGCGTTCTGCAACTTCCTTCTTTAAAATGTTACCTGCATCAACATCTGGCAAGTTAATCTAATGTAATCTCTACAGTTTGACAACACTGACCACTCAGTTACTAAATCATGACCGATCATTTAACTCAACAAAATATGTTACCAAATGGCTATTTAGGCTATGAAACTACACTCAACGCCACACACACAGTGGATAAAAACAACTGAATTGAATTGAATTGAATCAATGCCTTAATGCACAACAAAAGGTTCAATTCAAGCTGAAGGCTAGCAGTTTTGACACAATGGAGGAGATCTAGCACGCCTCGCAGATGGTGCTGGATACACTTAAAGAACTGTACTTCCAAGGAGCGTTACAAGCGTGGCAGGAGTGCTGAGAGCCGTGTATCGCTGCACAAGGTCTCAACTTTGAAAGGGATGATGAGGAAATTTAAATCAGTTACGGTTTTGTAACTGATGCAGTCTCTGAACGTTTTAATCGCACCTTATATTTAATCATTTCACAATGACGATGGTTTTTAAATATTTGTATAACATGCACTGATGTTGGACTTGAACCATACAAATAATACGTCGCTTGTCTTCACAGCACATGAATTCCTTGGAATTCCTGTTGACATGACTGGCTCAGAAGACATTCAACGGCACATCCACAGATGAATACATCATTTCACCTGTCCCACAAAGTTTACCCGCTACTCTAGCGTCCTATGAATACAAATAACAATTATTCTCAACTCCTCTCTTTCATATTGTGCCATTTGCGGTATAGCAATATGTCACACGCGTACCGCACAGCTCGTTTCACTATGAAATAAGGGCCCATCGTTTTTAATGCAGCTTTAACCTTGATTTAATTACAGTTTCAATTAAAGCTGGATGAATTATTTGAATAATTAAATTATTTTTCATTACTAATCACATCGCTCATTACCAAATTTCAAACTCTGCCAACACACACACACTGAGACACACACACACACACACACACACACACACACACACACAAGCTCATCTCTCAAATGACTACTCATCAGGTAATTCATCGTAATCACTCGCCCAATACCAGACAGTATATCCCCCACCACTCTTGCCTTCTTAACCTGTCTAGATAGACAGGCAGATGAATAGACCTGAGGACACATAGATGGATGGGTTGATGATGTAGTGATTGAGTGGTGTAAAGGGGATGTTTTAACTCTCCCCCTCAGCCCCTCCCCACACCCCAACCTCCCCACCCCACCTTGCCGGGACAGCTCCTAAGTGCCTGTGGATTTTATGTTTAGTGTGTTTTATAGGGCAAACACCAGAGCCAAGTGCAGTAAAATGTTGTGAGAAGGAGGAGAGAGAGGACAGGGGGTGGAGGCAGTGTTATTGTAAATCCAATCTTTATTGAGAACGACACACAAACAGTCCTCCCCTCTCCCACCCTCCCTTCTATTTCAGTATCGATTGGCGGCAACTTTCAGGGTCCTCTCTGAATGTATGTCTATGTGTATGTGTATGCGTGCTTAATATAGTATGTTGACGTGTTTGGTTGCTGTGTGTTTGTGTGTGTACGTATGTTTATGCATGTGTACGTTAACGTGTGTGTGTGTGTGTGTGTGTGTGTGTGTGTGTGTGTGTGTGTGTTTGTTTCTCCCACTCTCTCCTCTCATCTCATCTCATTACTTCTGTTTGTTTGCCTCTTTCATTTCTGTCAGACTTGCTTTAATGAAGACATACCGTTCACACTGAATATAAATATCTGACAAATTTGAGCACATTACTCCCGCCGCCCCATCTCTGAAAGCTCTATCAGCACAGCTTTGCCTCCAGCACCGGCCCCAATATTTAAATACCCAATGGGGGGCTTATTTTACCTGAATAGATTTCCGGTAATTAGTCCATTCAGCTCTGAACTTCAGGCTTTAAAATGACTCTGTCCATATGTTTATCGTTTAATGAGAAACAAAAAAAATGAACCGAAAATTAAGTAACAGTTCTAACGATGGGAAATTTAAATGCTCTAGATCATTTTGAATTGGTGGCAGTCCTTGACTGCTGTTATAGGACAGAGGTCATGGAACTGAGAGGAATGCTAGTGACTAGTGCACTTATGATATATATGATATCTACGTGACATGACTGCATACCAACTTAAGTGTGTGTCTCCGTGTGTGTGTGTGTGTGTGCATGTGTATGAGTGAGAGAGAGAAATTATATATCTGCTTGTGTGTGTGTGTGTGTGTGTGTATCTGTATACTTTATGTCTCAGCATTAACATAAAATCCTAAATATGTCCATTTCTGTGTATATGTTAGATGTATATCTTATATGTGTCTGAGTTGAGTAAAAGCATGAAAGCAGTGTGTGTAACTATGTGTGTGTGCGCATGTATACGAGTGTGTTTGTACGTCTGTATTTGGACACAAGTGTGTGTTGACACCCGTGTCCCTGATTGAGAAGCTGGTCCGGCTCTCCCTGTCCGGCTCATCAGCAATGTTGGAGGTGCACACTTAGCAGTCTTGAGGAGTCCATTCCAGGCCCCAAATTAATTACCTCAGGACAGTCTGTTAATCCTCACGCTTTTACACGGAGACAGGGCGGCCAGCCGATCAATGCCACAACGGGGAGAAATGAATCAATTGCCTGTCAAGCAAACCACTCTTCTCCCCACTCCTCATCCCTTGCTCTCCTTGCCCAACCCCTTTTCCTTCTCTTTTACCCCAGGCTGCCTCCTTGTGCTATTTTAATTTGATAAATTCCAACCCATTTTAAGTTTTTAATCACTTTTTTGTTAATATTTAATACAAATTTTATATTAAGCTTAGTTAAGCTCCTGTGGCGCTCCTTAAAATGGCCGCACAAGGACATACTGTGGTGTTAATTTGTGATCTGGCTATTGACAACAGGTCAACAAACAAAAAACCCAGATTAGTGCTGTGATAGCAAATTTTTCCACAAGCCTTTAAACAACAAATTATACGGACATGTACTCCCCCCCACCCCTTCACTGCAACCTGCACCTGATTTTTTTTCAAACGTCTCTGTAAATTCCCTTTCATTTTGCCTAATGACGACACTACTGCATTGTGCTCTTCTTTGACAGAAACAAAGGCTTTTAAAAATGAAAACATCAATCTACACTTTCCAGTCCACACCAAGTCTAATACCATGCATCTGAAAGGGGTCCATGGACCCCTAGTGGCCAATAAAGTATCTGCAGGAGGTCAGGTGGATGATTTTTTTAAACACATAAAAGAAAGATATAAGCAGTATTTATGACTGCCGGTAAAACCTTTCCTAAAAAATATATTCCCACAGACAACCCATAAAGACGTTAAGGATAGGCATCACAAATTTCAACACAGTAAAGTCTTTTTAAGAAGCTAAAACATTAAGTAACTGTCATTATTAAATCAATAAAATGAATTGAAAGGTATAACTGATTGAGAACACCTCACGACCATGAACACCTTTAACACTAACACTACCATCAACAATAGCTATGAGGGCCGTCAATCACCTTATTTTATAGGCTGCTTTAATGTTACCTTACAGAGAAGATAACATAGGCTGCTTCTTTTGCCCTGCACCTGGACAAATCAACCAACCATGACAGAGAAATTTCATTTTTCTGCTGTAATTCACCATATGGTTTTACAACCACTGTTGACAGGCTAATATTCATTATTGTTATCCATTAATACTATGCTCTTAGTATTAGCCATTATTATTAGTCTCTAAGTCTTTTTTTGTTTTTAGTAGCTGCCTTGACCACCATTCTCTTTCCAGCCTAAGTTGCGAAGGCCCGCCGTCGGAGTAGATATCTTTTCCACACACCCACCGATTTACATAAATAACATTCACATTCACATTCTGATTGGATAGAAAAGTCTTGTAAATTTAAACTCAAAGTGAGGAATTTACAAAAATCACTTTAGCACAGGTTGTTGTAAATGTTACAGATAGATATAGTTAACCTACTATGATCAAGTAGAATCGGATGTCATTTTGGACTACACGGTGTTCATATGAGAAGGTTAAAGTTCATGGGCTACTGAGGGTCGAGGTTATTAATTCTAAGCTTAGCTACAGGAGATAGAGCAAACTATATCCATTGGTTTGTCACTTAAAATAAAACATGACTGGATCTGTTCTATAAATAAAAAACTTGCTATCTTTCTACGGCTATTCCAAATTCATTTTGAGAATGGAATAATATAACCAGTGTGAAATTGCTTCTCCCTACTCTTATTAATTATGCAAGGCATAGGGATATTTAATTTAAGCGCTAAAAAAAAATTGCACCCTGCAGCAAACAATAAAACATTTTTCTGGCAAACTATCCATTGAGTGAGTTTATCAAAGCTGGCCAGTGAAGGAATGTAACAAATGTTTCCAAATTCAGCAATCATCTTGAATGTTCCAATCTTACCTGCATTCACTATTGCATCGATCTCCAGTTTTGTGATATCTCCACGAAAGAGTGATATTTTCTGGCTCAAGGCATCACTGATCTCATGACGAGGCTGGTCAGTTGAGGTACCTTGAGAGGAAAGCAAAAGAATACAGTCTCATAAGATTTCTCTGAAATTTTGGAATGACAAGTGTGATATTCAGAGAGATAATATATAATCAATATTTATAATCAATATATATTTATAATCAATATACAGCCGCGGAAAAAATTAAGAGACCACTTCAAAATTATCAGTTTCTCTGGTTTTACTATTTATTGGTATGTGTTAAAGTAAAATGTACATTTTAGTTTTATTCTATAACCTACTGGCAACATTCCTACCAAATTTCAAATAAAAATATTGTCATTTAGATCATTTATTTGCAGAAAAATGACAATTGGTCAAAATAGCAAAAAAGATGCAGTGTCTTCAGATCTCGAATAATGCAAAGAAAACAAGCTCATATTCATTTTTAAACTACACAATACTAATGCTTTAACTTAGGAAGAGTTCAGAAATCAATATTTGGTGGAATAACCTTGATTCAAAATCACAACTTTCATGTGTCTTGGCATGCTCTCCACCAGTCTTTCACATTGCCGTTGGGTGACTTTATGCTACTCCTTTTCAGCTTTGCCCAACACATGGTCGTCTGATGGTTAGACGGAGACCTGGAGAGGCCTACAAGCCACAGAGTCTTGCACCTACTGTGAAATTGGACTCATCAGAGAAGACGAACTAGGAGACCCTCCAGTCGGCTTTGGTTCAATCCTTATGGTCTTTTACAAACCTCAGCCAGGCAAAGTACAACGTTGTCCCGGAAGAAAAACTTGCTTCCTTTTGCTCTGACAATGTTCCCCAACTCTGATAAGTGTTTTTTCCAGCAGGGCAATGCTCCATGCCACACAGCCAGGCCAGTAAAGGTATGGATGGAGTATCACCAGATCAGGACCCTGTCATGGCCAGCCCAATTTCGAGACCTGAATCCCATAAAAAAAACTCTGGAATGTGATCAAGAGGAAGATGGATGGTCACAAGCCATGAAAAGAAGCCGAGCTGCTTGAATTCTTGCGCCAGGAGTAGCATAAAGTCACCCAACGGCAATGTGAAAGACTGGTGGAGAGCATGCCAAGACACATGAAAGTTGTGATTTTGAATCAAGGTTATTCCACCAAATATTGATTTCTGAACTCTTCCTAAGTTAAAGCATTAGTATTGTGTAGTTTAAAAATGAATATGAGCTTGTTTTCTTTGCATTATTCGAGATCTGAAGACACTGCATCTTTTTTGCTATTTTGACCAATTGTCATTTTTCTGCAAATAAATGATCTAAATGACAATATTTTTATTTGAAATTTGGTAGGAATGTTGCCAGTAGGTTATAGAATAAAACTAAAATGTACATTTTACTTTAACGCATACCAATAAATAGTAAAACCAGAGAAACTGATAATTTTGAAGTGGTCTCTTAATTTTTTCCGCGGCTGTATATCTTTACAGAGTGCACATACACAGTAAGCTTGTAATCTTACAGAGTTTCAAAAAGGCAGCCAAAATATAGTTTGCAATGACCCACAACTGTGTTAAATACAATAGAGTTCATGAGGAGTCAGCTGTTAATGTGACTTTTATTCTGCTGTACTGAGAGATCCTATTGCTCATAATAACAAACAAACACAAGGTTAACACCTGTAGAGGTCCAGACAGGTACTTTCTCCAAAGGAAGATGGTCGACCCTGTAGAACTCACGTCTCTTCTCCAGACTGGCAGAGAGGAGCAGGCCTACAACAGTGAAGGGAGAGAAGGGGCATTTTTATAAGCTCTATGATTTATTAACAGCAGACATTCTCTCTACTCTTTAGTGATCACTGTTCATCGTTTTTATTGATGTCAAGGCATCCCATATACTAGGATGGTATTGTAATGCTGCAAAATGGTCGAGGCTATCATTTTAAACATGCTGGCAGAGCCTTAAAAATTGCTACAGTAAAAGTTCTAATCATTTACACGTTTTTTACATAACAAACATGATGTAATTATATCAGCATAGTGATAATAAAATGTGACTTGTAGTCTCCAGTTGTTGTTGGTGTGAGACAGACAGCTCTCAAAATTGGCTAATTTTAGACATGTAAGGCCGTACTTACCTACAGAGGCAGCCAAACTTTTTATGCATGCCATGATCTTTTCTCACATCTCGTACTCTTACACAAGCTGGTCAAAAGCAAGTACAACAACAACTCTTAAATCAAACGAGACCCTCTCAAAGCAGACCAGAAACCAATCAGCTATCACCACTGCCATATAACAACAAAGTATAACTTATTCAAATTTGACAGTTTCTTACAGTTTTTGGATGCCTGTCTCATTTTCAAAATATTACATGTGCTGGCACCTCCACCATTAAATTAGTTTATAAAGCTGAAGGGTGGCAATGGCTTGGCAACTAATTACTGGAATACCCCTAATTACTGGAATACCCTCCCTATTGATGTGAGGGAGTGCAGCAGTATTTCAGTGTTTCAAAACAAACTTAAGTGGATACAAAATAACCAAACCTGCAACCATAATTAGGCCACTGCATTACTCACACCGTAACTTCTTTTTATGTCTAACACCTTGTCTGTCTGGTTTTTACAATTTGTTATCTTAACTGCACTGTTTTGTCACACTGTTGTTTACCTTGTATGTCTGTCTGGTTTTTACAATTTGTTTTCTTAACTGCACTGTTTTGTCAAACTGTTGCTTTTCTTTTTGATTATTATTATTTATTTTAATTATATCATTTTGTATTATTATTTCTTTATTTAATTTCCATATCTCTCTGTCATGCCCTGCCAAGGGGCAAAGGATGAAAACTAGGTAACCAAGCTAATTCTGGTGCATTGGCATTTTTCTGGGAAATGTGTATCAATGTACACTGTCCCTTTGCAAATAAAAATAAGAAATAAGTAATGTAAACTTCATTTCCACCACGGGACTCACTCTTTGCCTCCTGCCAGTCGGTCCTGTCCGAGTCCAGGTTAACAGTTTCAGCGGACATGGCCAGCAAGGCACTGGTGTGCAACGCCGCAATAGCACCGGTGGACAACCCAAGGACGCTGAGAGCTATCTTATATGATCGGAACCAACTCTTGCTATTTGGTGGACTGGCACTCTGCAAACTGAATGACTTTGAGGCCGCTGAAAAGTTCTCCAACCTTGTGGCTGTACTGACAGCCCAACTGTACTTGCTCGGCTTAGATTTTAATAAGCGGGAATTTGCCGACCTATTCTCACTTGCCTGACGGACAACTGAGTGCAATGACCGACGGCTCACAGCGCACGCTAGATCTGTTAATGTTAGGTTTATTTGGGGATGCTTAGTTCCGCTAACTGGACGCAAACTAAAGCTGATAGGTTTTGGAAATCGTAGAGTAAGTTTTGACACATGAAACGCCATAATGTTGTCACTGACTGACCAGGGTAGTCATGCACTACCGGGTTCAGACAGCGCAACGTTGCACCGTTAGGTCCTTGGCACGGGTTTCTTTCCTAAACAACAATACACTGATCGCGCCTCTCCATTTCGAAGAATTCAACTATGGAATGTTTATGGGAAGTAAAGTTCCTTGTAAACAGATGCGCATGATCGACACGGAATGTACCACTTTACAAGGGGGAATCGAATAGCTATAAAAAAAGCCTACAGTGCCCCTATCGGCGGAGAGCACAAATTAGCTTTTAGACAACTATTGACCTCCTCTCTTTCCACATCTTTCCATATTTCTATAGTCATAGGCTAGAGTTGAAACAAAACGATACAACACAAAACAACAACATCCCAATTATGGTGGACAACGTTAGTGGAAAGCATGTTATAAAAAGTATGCCTCAGTTACTTCCATCTTTGCATCTTTATACACTGCAAAAGCACAATTATCAAATGACAATAAACCAAACCCACACATTTTGATGACTGTCTTCAAGTTCTCAGACACACCCAGAAGGTTGTGCATTTTGTGGATATATGTGGTTTTGATACACGGAAGGTTACAAAAAAGGAACACCCTCCTCTGAGAGCCTTGACACATGCCGCACTTACACACACCAAAACCACACTACGCACAGATACATCTCATCACACCCTTCTGAGTGTTTTTGTGCACATGAGAGTGTATGTGCTCGAGAGAGGACCTAGGGTAACTTAATCTGTAACAGAGCGATCCTACAGGAGAAGATCACACTTGGTATCCCAAAGCAGTGTGCTTGGAAAGGTATGATATATTGTTATTTGAAGTACAATGATTCATATTAGAGGAATTTTGGGAGAGACTATAGGGTAAGATTAACTTACCTTTTCATATAATTATTGTGAAAACCTTTCTGATATGCCGCTAAATACTGTATAGCAAACGTTTGAATTATTTTATGAATATAAAACACCTTGATAAGTATAAATACCACATCATCTCATCCAGGAACTGCCCTGACTTGGAATAATGACCAAAATGTGACATAATATTTCACATTCCTCATATTTTACTTTTGGAAATATGATGTGGTAGCTATGATATAACTGCATAAAACACAATTCTCAAAGGAATGAATAAATCACAGTATAAAAGGATGAATGTACTGAACAAGTGTATGACAGTCTTTTGTTGTGTTGCTTTAGCTGAGAATATTGGCTGTAATAACGCATGGATAATGTTAAACGTTACAGTTGCAAGAAGTGACAACAGAACTTTTTATCAGAAACAAACACACAGGCAGTAACAGACAGGGTGTGGGCGTATGTGATGCTACGGCTGACTGAAAGAGGAAGCATGATTCCATGTGATTGTTTTTCACTTAGAAACAGGAAGGGTTTGTCACCTTTAACTTGACAGCCCTCGGAATAATCCGGACACACACATACAGTTTGGTGTGGTGTGTATGTGTGTATATATTTGATTTTATTTGCAGCAGTATATTGATGTTGTTGCATCTAAGATCATGTCAAGTCACAGCCAGACGCTTTCATTTTCACTGACACTATGTAGGCCTATCAGTTTTACACAAATCTGAGGATTCAACCTGACTTGCTGTTTATGTGCTTCTGTTCTTCTTCTTTTCTTCTTTTCTTTTCTTCTTCTTCTCATCTGTTTGCTTCTCTTCTCACTTAGAATGGCGGCATGGGATCTCTCAGTTACTGTAGATGAATTGGGTCCGGATTCTCCACCCGTCACCATCAGTGTCACTTCAGATCTCCACATCGGTGGAGTTATATTGAAAATAGTTGAGCAGATAAGTAAGTCTCGTGTGTGTGTGTGTGTGTGTGTGTGTGTGTGTGTGTTGGTGTGTGTTTGTGTGTGTGTGGGTGTCTTCTTTACTAGGTTCCACATGAAAGGGAACACAGTGTGCCCCCTAATTCAACCCCTGACTCCCAAACAGTGAAATTGACAAAGATAAAAGAGGCCATTTCTTTTCTCCTCTCCTGTCTCAGAGGTGAAGAGGGACTGGTCTGACTATGCCATGTGGTGGGAACAGAAGCAGCGCTGGCTCCTGCGCACGGCCTGGACGCTGGACAAGTGTGGCGTCCAAGCGGACGCCAAGCTCATCTTCTCTGCCCAGCACAAGCCCGTCATGCTGGGCCTGCCCAACGGGGTGACCTTACGGATGTGTGCCAGTTTCTCGGCACCCGTGTTCCGAACGGTGCTGGAAATCGGCAAGGTTCTGAGTGAGTATGAGCTGATTTTAACCGGCAGAATTGCAGTAGAATTTAACCTCTTCTTTTCTATACAGAAGAGTACACATTAGCATGTGATGCTAACTTTCTTTTCTCCCTTCCTTTTGAAGACTTTCGTCACCCGGAGGAGCTGTCTCTGCTGCGTCCTGTGGAGGAGAAGAAGAAAAAGAAAGATAAAAAATCTGAAGAGGAGATCTATGACATCACAGACATTCCATTGACCTCTGGTATCAACATCTTTGCTATTTATACTTCCATGATGTAATTTTGCCAGACTGAATTCATAATCACCGGGTAATGTGTCACACTGTGACTACTACGCCTGATTAGTGTTGCAAACATTTTCCTAAACTGTACAATTCTGTTAAGGTTGTCTTCAACCTTCAACCTTCATCACAAAATACGGTACAGAATAATTTGGCTTATACTATACCATAATATGTACAGTATAAGCCAAATATGCTACTGTAGAGTGAACAAATCCTCATAACGCAGCATAACACCCGAATGTCTCTTTGTATTGACTCTTACAATGATGTTACCTGTACTTGATCTCACAGCCTCAGTCCAGTGCCTGTACAATGGGATGCCAGCTCATTTCGCCGACTCTCCCAAGACGGAGGCTGTGTATAAGATGCTATCTGTCAGCCAGCCCTCTCCAGCCCCCGAGACGCTAGCCAAACTGTACCGGCCTGCCAGCATAGTGGACAAAACCCACATTCACACCAGGTACTGTGGTGAGGTCCTGCTGGTCAAACAAATGCTTCCTCCTGAGAGTGAAATGACACCACCTGTCACCACATTGACCTCAGTCAGAACCAGTGTTTTCACCCAAATTACTTTACTGTGTATCCAGGGCATGCTTACAAGCCAAAGGACCTGCCATTCCAAAGCATTTATATAAAATGCATTATTATTATTATTATTATTATTATTATTAATAAATATGATTGACAGCATACTGTATCATTAGTTGCAGTTGTTGACTTCTATGTCTTTTGAATTCAGGTTAAAAATGTGGATTGAATGATAAGACATTTAAAAGTTACTCCTGTTCTTGTATCTGTGAATTTAGGTGGCTGGATTCCTCCCGCTCTCTGAAGCATCAGGGAATCCAAGAGAATGACAAGTTGTGGCTCCGCTTCAAATACTTCTCCCTCTATGACCTGGACCCCAGGGTGCGTGTCACTGTAATCAACCTACCTAGATATCTGTCAACCAGTCTCAGCATTTGAAGTCTCAGCTATCTCTCTCTCTCCCTCCCTCCCTCCCTCCCTCCCTCTCTCTCTCTCTCTCTCCCTCCCTCCCTCCCTCTCTCTCTCTCTCTTTGTCTCTCAGTATGACGTTGTGAGGTTGACTCAGCTGTATGAGCAGGCACGTTGGGCCATCCTGCTGGAGGACATTGACTGCACGGAGGAGGAGATGATGCTGTTTGGGGCTCTTCAGGTGGAAACAGAAGAAGAAAGAACTACACATACATCGCTCTTTGTGATGACTCATGGCATCATCACAATGAGTAACTTGTTCCGCCAAAAATGATTAAGCATGATTCATTATGATTCTTCAGGTCTTTAGGTCAAGGTCAAATCCATTTCTCGTGGAGCCAAACCCGGGATTTAATACGAATAACATAATTGAATATCATCTGGCCATTTCACCATTTCAATGACCAAATCAATATTAAGATGAAATACAAAACAACAAAAAAAACTAGTTTAAGGATTAACTTTGAGGGTCTGATTAAAAAGACAACAAGTAAATAAGTAAAAATACAATTAATAGTTTAGTCAATAGTTAAGTTAAAACATTGAAAGGCAATTAAAAGCAATGTACATCTATCAAGTGTTTCATCCACCTCCTATTCAGCCTGCATTATGCCCCATCACCAGATATTACAAAAACAGCTTTATCAAAATAGTGTAGCCCACTCCATCAGGAAGACCAAACATCATTCTCTAGATGTGCAGGATCAGAATTACTGTAACAATGCATCAGAGTACATAATCATCACTGGCTTCATCTGTCCCCTATTTGGCAGTACCACATCGGCAAAGTGTCCCAGTCCGATGCTCAGGCTTTGACATCTGGTCTGGAGGACCTGGACTCTGCCCTGCAGTGCCTGGAGGTGAAGATGGGGGCGGAGAGTAGTGCCACAGAGATGCTGGTAAGGGACACACCCTACTTCCTTTTTGGTGCAACATGTATATGTTGACACATCCTGATTGATCATAGCAGCCTCTCTGTCTACTGAAATTACACAGAAAAAGACACAGTGACACAGAGCCTGCACTGAAGGCTGCTTTTTACTTTGAGGTCATTCTTACTGTAAACTAACATAATCTACATGGTTAACACACTGCCATTCTCAAAGGTTCAACACACTTTGTATAAATGAAAACACAACACATACGTACATGTTATATTAAGGTAACCCATTACTTTTCTGCTTTTAATTCATCAAATCAGTTTTAACATATTTTTTCTAGAAAGAGCAAGACCACATTTTCATAAGACTAGACAGTAATTAACCGTAGAGACCAAAGCAGCCAATACTAATAATATTTATATTCATTCATAATATTTGTTTTCAAATTTAGGAAAATATGACTGCACCTGAATTGAATGATTACCTAAAAATATTGAGGTGAGATTAAGATTCAGGATTTATTTCAATATTGTTCTGGCCTGAACCCCAGAGGTAATTTGTCTGTGTTCACTCTTTGTCAATTTCTCCCTCTTATTTAGGCCTAGAAGACTTACACTGAAAGGTTACAAGCAGTATTGGTGCAAGTTTAAAGACACATCAATCTCCTATTTCAAAAGTCAAGAGGAGAGCTTGGGGGAGCCCATTCAGCAACTGCACATTAAAGGTATATATAGATACTGAATATTTATATGCAAAATATGTCATATTAATATTAATGTTAAATTGTCTGTCTCTCAAGAGAATGTATTCTAAACATTCCACTGCTATCTAGAATCTGAAAATGACTCAAATTTAAAAGTGACTGTGAGTCCATTCTCTTGCAGGCAGCGAAGTGGCCCCAGACATAAATGTTGCCGGGCAGAAGTTTTGCATTAAGCTCCTAGTTCCTGCGCCCGAGGGCATGAATGAAGTGTACCTGCGCTGTGAGAACGTGAGCAACCTTTCCATAACTGTTTAATTCTGCTCTGAAACAAGTCTGAGGGCTCATTCAATATGCTTTTGGGCAATAAATGATAGAAACACCAGAAACAAATACAGTTCAATACAGCAAACTTCAGGTGATTCAAAAAAGGGGAATTAAAACATGCACAGTCATTTCTCACATATCCTCATTCATGACTTCTTTAGCACCTTGTTTCCCCTTTTTTTAGATTTCTGTGTGTAATGGCTTGTTTTCCATCTTATTACCTCCACTTCAGGAGAAGCAGTACGCTCAATGGATGGCTGCCTGTAAACTGGCCTCTAAAGGCCTGACTATGGCTGACAGCTCCTTTGACAACGAGGTGCAGAGCATCCAGACCTTCCTGTCCATGCAGCGCACCAACCCGGGGGCCCAGGTCACCCAGAGCGATGAAAACATCAACACCCTCAGCCTGGTCTCACCACGCTACCACAAGAAGTTCAAAGCCAAGCAGGTGCATTCATTCTACATTTCTCTCCCTGAAGACATGCATGCAAAGTGGGAGAGCCGTATCCAAAAATGATTTGAGGAGTATGACATTGTACAAATTCCTGTGACACAGAGAACGACTGAACATTAAAAATTAAATACGCTTTTAGAAGAGCTCATCCATCATGTGACAAAAATGATTCATCACTGAAAAAGTCCTCTTCAGGAGCTTAGCTGTTTGACATTGATAGTGGAAAATCCATAGTAAGTTAAGTGAGAATCCATAGTAACTGAGTGTTCTCTCTCTTCCAAAAGGTAACGCCACGAATCCTGGAGGCATACCAAAATGTGGCCCAGCTCCCCCTGATGACGGCCATTTTGAGGTTCCTGCAGATCTGGCAGGGTCTACCTGACTTTGGCATTTCATATTTCATGGTCAGGTAAGAACGTTATGTCGTCCAGGTTCTAGTAAACAAATGGATATTATGTTTGGTAAGGCCTCCATTGGCAGTACATTTTGTCTCTGAGGGATGCCACAGCATAGCTTTTGTCTACTCAGATTGATTCCGGTTCATGACTGGGCAGTAAGAACAGATCAGAAATGTGGACAATGTACTTTGTATAATGTGTCACCACAAAAGTTATCCTTTCCTTTCAGATTTAAGGGCAGTCGGAAGGACGAGGTAATTGGCGTTGCCAACAATCGCCTCATCCGTGTAGATCTAGGAGTAGGGGATGCAGTGAAGACCTGGAGGTACAACACCATGAGACAGTGGAATGTCAACTGGGACATCCGACAGGTGAGACAATGAATTTCAAACTATTCAACGAGGCAGTCATTTATCAAATTTGTTCTATGGTGCAAATGTGTGCCCATATTTAAATGACAAAAGGGCCACCTGTTGTCTTCCATACATTTCTTCACTGTGTGCAAGGTGCGTGTCCTGGTGTAATTAAAAATAAAAACAAATGGTGAATTTCTGTTAGCTGAAATGCCATTTATGCTCGCCATTTACCTTCTCTATGATCAGGTGGCCATTGAGTTTGATGGACACATAAACATCGCTTTTAGCTGTGTGGACGCCGACTGCAAGATTGTCCACGAGTACATCGGCGGATACATCTTCATGTCCACTCGAGGCCGTGACCAGAGTGACACCCTGAATGTTGAGCTCTTCCACAAACTCACTGGAGGCCATGAAGCCCTCTGAGACCCTACAAACACCCATACATGAAGACAGTGGATGTATTTATTTATGTCTTTTCACATCAACAGCTAGCCGGCACTTGCATACCATGGGCAACTCATACAGCTCCGCTAGTTTGATAATTTTGTTTTGAAAACAAATCATTTATATTGCTCGTATCACTGACACAGTCTAAAAATAAATGTTTTATATTGATAGGTTTAAAAAAAAAAAAAATGTCCCCTTGATATATTGCCACCTACTTTTTTACAATAAAAACACAACACCCTCTTGAAACATGAGATATGACTCAACACATGACTGCCATGGAAAGGAACTGTGCTTAGACTTTGGCAATGTTGCAGGGGCCGTTTCCACAACTACTAGCACTCTGTCTTCTGTTATTCACAAATGGACGCAGCCACACCCACCAGATTTTCATTTCTTTAAGGAACTCAGAAAAGGAAGTAGGACAGGTACCAAAAAAGGACACCAAACACATCATCCTAACTCACATTTTACCCAATTCACATTACATAGAGCACCCAAAAAACATTCACATATGTGTTGGCTGCCAATTTAATTATTTTTAAATAAACAACATGTCCATGAAAACACGAATATCTTGTTGCTTTTAAATAACGTTTGTTAGACTTAGGACAAAGCAGAAGACAAAAGACATAACAGAGGCCAGGAACTTGTTTGTTTGAGTGACAAGTCAGGAAACCACTGGCTTGATCTGCAGAGACACTCTTGTCTTGGTGGTTGGTGGTATTAGCACACGTGTAACCCATATCTGTAAAGCACATGCTTATACTTTCAGTTGCACAAAATGACAGTTAGCTTCTGCCTCCGGTTTGATAGCACTTGCCTAATATAGACTTGGGCAATTTATTTGTGTTATGAAAGTATCTTTGTAAGCCAAGTCTATAGAGTCTTGTCTTGCTGAGTTGCATGGAACGGTAACACCTGCAATTTCACCAGGCACTCGAGATGTTCAGCTATGTGTTTGTGACTTTGTCAGTTTTATATATGCAGCATTTGTCATGGTGAATGTGAGACATGTCTAATCAATGCACAGTGCTAAAAGCTGCTGAGTGCAGTCACATGGCTCCATTTATGTCAAGAATCAGCTACTCCAGCGTCAGTTCACACTCTGTAGAGATAAAATGTGTCGACAAACAAATAATTTAAAGGGATTATTCATGAGGTTATACATTTATAGCAAATACAATGTTATTATAGAGGCCTACAAACTTAAATATTCAACAAAACAGCAGCAACTGAGTGTCAGTGACTTACGAGATGGCTTAAGCTGCATAGCTCTACTGAAGTAACAGGGCGCCAGTTTTCCTTCCGAGTCACCAGGTGTCAGTAAAACTCCATTTTCTGACCAGAAGAATGGGATGCCATCTTTGAAAAACAGAAAGGAGTGGTGGTTCAGTGATATTTTTCTGCTGAGACAAATCTTTGTACATTAATATGCATAATATTCATTCAATCATTAATTGCTCTTACCTGATATGGCTTTAAGGACATCAATGTATATTACCAAGTCACAGTTTTTCCTCATACCTGTCAAAAAAACATGAATTTGTAAAAAAGGACATTTCTTATGAAGGGAGATATTAGCATGAACTGCTCTTTCATCAGCTGATTCTTCTAAAGTTCCCACTTCACTAAATAATTTCCATCAGGAATAAAATACATGCAGGTATGTACTTATCTCTGTTTTTAATATGCACTCTCCACTACTGGTGGGTTTTTCAATGTCAGCGGAACTTTACTGAGGTCTTCGGCTCTCTAAATGAATCCATGAAAGAGTGAACGAATATCTCCAGTTACCACACCGCTAATGACTCCCTGTTCTCCTGGCAGTCCAGACGCCAGGTGTATGTGTGTTCTGCCCATCCTGCTCAGGCCCTGGCTGCGGATGGCAGCCCAGTGCGTCAGGTAGGAGCCATGGATTGCCTCCTGGGTGAAGTCCGGAGCTTCTGGGTCCACCGCTCTCAGCTCCAGATCTGCCACCTTTCAGAAACATGTACTCAGTCAGCACACAGTCAGCCAGAACATATAGAGCCTATGATATCAATGACAGCTCTCCAGCCATGGGAATGTTTATGTTCAATTTTTTTGCTCCTATTTCCAGCTTCATCTTCCTGTTGCAGGCCACATTCAAGGCAGTAACTGGTTTGGAACAGAGATGACCTGTTTAGGCAGCATAGTGTGACTAATTGTGACTAATGACTAATGTTTTCTGCATGGCTATTTTAACACAACACCCATAAGTTACTGGCTTGTGAGCAAACATTGAAACCCCCTTCACATCTCCTAATATAAGTAGTCTATACTCACTTGTACTGAGTGGCCCTGATTGGCTCGTATCTGTAGACGCCCGGTCTCTGGGTGGCTGCGCAGCTTGAACCTCTGCTTGTCATTGTTGGCCACCACACTCTTTACATCTTCAAGTGAGAATGAACGAAACTGGGGATGCGAGAGGAGATCATCCACAAAGATGAAGCCATCTACAAAGGGGATAAAAAAACAGTTTACTCAATAGCAGAAGTCAGCAAATACAGCCAGGAAAGTCCAAAGCTACTGAGACGTGCCATCAACTTAACTAAATCATGACTCACTAGACACTAGAATGTCCTTACAGAGTTTGCTTACCTGGGTTCATGTGCAGCCCCATTTTACTTGCTCCGTGCCGCAGCACATATGTCATAGATTTCGATAAACGCACATCTGAACTGTCCTATGGGGAAAAGAAACGCAAAGTGCAATACCAGACACCGGCCTATCTCTATTTAGGAGGGCTATCTATATACCACAACATGGGGCACCGTGATATCCCTTACTCACCTCCTTGCCTCGGTTTCCACCTCGCCTATCCCTTCTTCCTCTTCCATGGCTCTGCCTGTCCATAAATTCAAGCCCAAGAAGAGCTAAGAAGACACTTCAAGTTGATGTTCAATAACCTACAGTACTCCGGCTCTAGCTTGGTTTTGTGGGATATTTATGTCATAGCGTTTGCTATGCTTAACGAGCTTGCCAGCTACTATTACTAGACTAATGTAAGTTACCTTTGGAAGGTAAAAATAATAATAACAAACAGGGAACAACCTGAAAAGCAAAAGAACAATTCAACTTGGTTGGTAAACACAATCGCAGGTTCTGAAGACGAGTGTAATCATAGCCTGACTGTTCTCACAGATGTCTGCAACTAAGTTGACGAATCTTATATCCCGTAACCCGGAAGTACGCAATTCTTATTTGGGCGTCTTTGGGCCAACTTCACACTGCTACGAATCTTAACGATGACAACAACACGGAACCAAAGTCTTTCCGGTCTCTGGCGGAATATAATCACAGACGCACTAGTGTTACTTCTGAAACATCCAGCCAGTAGGTGGCAGTACATATTCTTAAAACTGTGATGCTACACTGCTACACCCAATGAAAAAGGTGGTTTTCGGTGTAACATTTCTAAGAGGTGAGAATCACATAAATTATGCCGGTGTTTATCGATTCGTTTTGGTTGCCATTCCTAACAAATGTGAAAGAGTGTCTGACAGTTTCTGTTTGTACTTTCTGAGTTAACGGACGAGGCTCAGCGGTGTCTCCTTGCTAACCAATGCTACAAAACAAAACATCTGGTCAGTAAACAAAGCAGCTTTGCTAGCTAGCAATCGTAGGCTATAGACGCTTTGTAACGTAGTTATTGCTAACATTAACAGTGTTTTGATGTGGGAATGTAATGCCCTTGTCCAAGAAATAAATACCTTTACTTAGAACATGGTACATTCATTGGTTACAATCTGTATTGCCCTCCAGGGGTCGTAAACAGTAAAACACAATAGGATCTTAACTGGTTTTAAAAAATGACGTACGTAGTTAACGGTGGTCGATTAAATTCATTGTACAAAAAAAAAAACAGTTTGCATTGAGTTCTGCTAGAGTGGAAAAGCCAGTCCTTCTGGTGCTCTTCATTTTGGGGATCCTAATTAGTTAAGTATTGTTGAAGAAATCTGAAGCACTCAGGTGGGTAATACATTTTAAAAGCCTTGAATATGACTTGGCTGTTCAGCCAGAATTAGCCTACAGAAAAACTTTTCTATGCGTTTCAGACATTAGAGCCTATGGCTACTAAAATAACTAATAACTCAAATAAATTTATGTTTCTATATGTATTTCTTTTGTTGGTTTGTTTATGACTTACACGTATACGTTTACCCCCTGCTCTGAGCCTGACTCCAACCACTGCATAATTTTGAAACATGCCAGAGTGGGCAAAGTGCACAACTTATCACGGCTAAATAGACCAGAGGGCTTTTTTTTTTGTTTTTTTTACTGTAACTGTGACTGAATAGCTATAGATATAGCTATATTAGATATTACAGGCTTTTAAAATTTATTTTCGTCCTGAGACCTGTGTATTTCTTTAACAATACATTCTTACTTTGCCTGAAACAGCTTCCGTTCAACACATTTTTTCCATGGAAGAAGAACTTGCCTACATATTTCTTTGGACATCTCCACTGTTGTTACACCCAGACGTCAGTTTGAGAGCATAAGGCTGCCTTCACAGATAAACAGAAATTTTCTTTGGCCTATGCAGGAGTGCCACTCATTCGACTGCTTACCATAAAGGTAAGAAAGTTCAAGGTTTCACACCATCCCCCCTTTTATTTGATTGTGGTTGTTGAATGTGGTTTATCCTCCTTATAGATGTTTATCATCTGTAACTGGCCCCCTCAACCCACACCCACTCATGTCATGGTCTTGTGTTTTCTCTCTCACTCCCTTAAGGTGCAGATGGAGTTCCCAGAGCACAGTCAGCAGCTCCTGGCAAGCCTGCGCACTCAGCAGCAGCAAGGCTTTCTCTGTGACTGTGTAGTACAGGTGGGTCCTTCACGATTCCAGGCTCATCGTGTTGTACTAGCCTCCTTCTCCCCCTTCTTCCACATGTTCTACTCTGAACACCCACTGGCCCCCAGTGCTGGTTCCTCAGGACCCCGCAGGGAGACGCTGGTCACCATCAATGGGGAGATCGTTACCCCGGCAGCTTTCGGGCTGCTGCTTGACTTCATGTATAAGGGGGTGCTGAGGCTGGCGGCCCACCCTCCCCCGGAGGACGTGCTGGCAGCAGCCAGCTTCCTGCACATGAACGACGTGGTGCAGGTGTGCAAGAAGAGGCTGCAGGGCCGTGGCCTGGCCGAGGCTGACAGCACCAGGGCGGAGGAGGTGGGCCCTGAGGCTGCCTCAGTCTCAGGAGGAATTGGAAGGATAGTGACGGGCAGTTCCAGAAGTAACATAACCAGCGTGGGGACTAGTGGAAGAGTGACACAGGAGGAAGGCCAAGGAGGGGCCAGCAAGGTGGTAGCAGTTGCAATGTCTGGACAATCATCAGTGAGATCACAATACCACCAGCGCAGCCAGTTTCCCTCTTTAAAGGTGGAAACTCGAACAGTTGTTGACGTTCGCAACATTCGAGATGACAGCAGCAGTGGAGCAGGTAGTCCAGATTTAGCAGACACCACCCAACCAGGCATGGACTCTTTCCCTGCGATAGGAGAATTTGGTCTCGTCTCAGGCAGAAGAAAGGCACAGTTACGGACAGGAACTCAGGAGTCTGTCCTCTCGAGCCCCTGCAGCACCACTGAGATGTACTGCGGAACCAATAGCAACCCGTCATCCTCATCGCTTCTACAATCTCACCAACCCCTCAACAGCACAGAGAGCCAGCCCAGCGGGTCGGCAGTGGTCATCCCGACTCACACAGGGGATGGCGACAGACTCAGTCCTGAGCAAGACGGACACTCTGAGAACAGCTCTGCTTCGGCACGAGTCTTAAGCCAAGGAGCACCATCCCTCACTGCACCTCACCTTAACATCCAGAGTCCAGACCTGGGGAATCCTGTGTCGCCTTCTCATCAAGCTGAAGAAGTGGGGCCGAGGCAGGGTTTTGTGAGGGTGAAAGTGGGCAGTGTGAGCGATCGTCCCCAGTCTCAGGAGAGACGAGGGGAGACTGAGGATGATGGGGTTAAGGTTAAGGTGGAGGCCATTGTGATTTCAGATGAAGAGATTGATGAGGAATTGGAGGGGAGGCGATTGGCTGGTACTCCAGATCTGGGTAGGGAGAATGAGCACTTTGACAGTAATCCTGACATGGAGGATTTGGCCAGAAATCACTTTATGGTCTCAAATCCTCTGTCGCACATCTCTGAGCACCAGGAGCCAATCTCTTTCCCCATGTCACCACATGGTCATAGTGGCTCTTCCTCAGACCATGCGCATTTTCCCGGCTCTCTCTACGCATCAGGGTCCCATCCGTCTGAGCACCAGGGTGTCTACTTCGAGGAATTCCAAGACTCCCTTGGGAATTATGTGGAGGATGTGCCGACATGCAGCACGTGTGGAAAGACCTTTTCCTGCGCATACACGCTGCGGAGGCACGCCATCGTTCACACGCGAGAGCGGCCCTTTGAGTGTCGCTATTGTTACCGTAGTTACACACAGTCTGGTGATTTGTATCGGCATATCAGAAAAGCACATGATCACGACTTGCCAGCCAAACGCCAGCGTGGAGAGAACGACCCCCAGGGAGATGACCCAACTGAGCTTCCGCCTCAGACTTTACCTCTGCCAAATCACTACACAGCTGTTGACAAGACATAGATGCAACAGATCCCTTAATGTTCACACATGTGTCTTTTCTTTTCAGATCAAATATAGACCAACCTCTGTCAAGGCATCACAAAGTATAGCTAACATCGAGAATATCAATACAGTGTTAAGTATAAGTGTATTTTACTTGAACCCATTTTTGATGAAGATCTGAAAGCAGAGACATAAGGACTGAAAGGACAATGAAACAGAGAAGGGGAACTAGAAATATATAAAATAAAACCCTAGGATGTGATTTGGTGAAAATTTTAATGTCTGTGTATGTATGTGGGCTGTTTTCATAGTTTTAATATGTTATTTTGGGTGCACTTGTTGTGTTTGTTGTGTGCACCTGCTACCAAATACACTGACCTAAGATATAGCGTAGCTATGTCAGTTATCGGACAGTGTCAAAGATCGGCCATTCTGTTAAACAATCAAAATGCTAAGTTTAATGTTTGCCGATAACACACGCCGTCTGATAATTAACACGGTTACGATATCTTGCCTATGAAAAAGGAAGGGAATTATGAATGACAGGAGTCAAGAGTCATATGTACTGAAAAGATCTGTTTGTCTTTGGTCTTTTTTTTTAAACACATTTGTAGCAAACTTGTGAAGAAACTGGTCAAAATGTTCTTTGCCATTGTAAATAAAACCAGTGAGTAACTCTTACTGACTTTGTAAATAAGTGACAGTTAAGTTTCACATTAAATAGTTTTAGAAAAGATTGAAGAAAAAAAGCTCAAGATTTGAATGCAATATTTTATATTAAATACTAAAATGGACCACAAAGCTTAAAATCAAGTGCAGAAAATCTTAGCAACAGAGGCCATTTCAGTTTTAAGAAAGCAACTATACATCTTAGCTCCATTCTAAAACAAATGTATTGTAGTCTTTGCCACTGGTTAACTTGACGGGACTGGAATCTGTCAATACATTGTTCTTCCTTAGTCTTCTACTGGCCCATGTATCTGCAAAAACAAAAACACAGCATCTTCAGTGACTCAGTTGTGGGCATTGAGCATTACAGACAAGTGATTTAGTTTCATATTTGGTTATTATCTGCAAAATCATACTGCGTCTGCAAGTTTGGGCCATGCCATTGCCATGACAACTCCATCATCAGTAGAGGGGGGGATCTCCAGGTTCCAATATGTGAGGTTATGAAACATGGAGGAAACTTTCACTGCACCATCCTGTGCAAACATGAACAAACAATGAGCTGGTTGCAAAACTGAAATCATAAGTGTGAGTCTTAATCCTATTTACATGCACAAGTTAAAAACTTCAGAGAAGAATTATGTCACAAGAGACTTGTCCTTATGGTTACCTCTTGATCCGAGCTTGGTTTATGGACTTGTTTCAGAACAAGACCTGTGTAGCCTTCAGGACAGTTCACCTCCTGGCCTTTCAACCCCCGACCCCTAAAGGATACGGTCAATTCTGCAACAAGGAATAATAATTATCATTTTGAGAATCGTAGACACTAAATTATTACATGTTTGTATTATTAAGATATAAAATTAGCTACAATTTTCCATGATCATACCTATGCTCAAACTTAACCACTAACCGTGTTTGCGGTCCTTCACAGTGGAGGTAAAATACTGGGATACTTTAGCAGGACCATCGTGTTCAATCTCGCAAGGTAAAAGGTGAATTGGCACTTCAACCTCTTGGCTAACGGAGCCTAGCTGTACGGTCGTCACACTGTTGTTTGTAGACATGCTGTTGCAAAGAGGATCACTTTTAAACCCGTACGCACTTTAATACAATTTCATGCAAATTAAGTGTGTAACTGCTCGAAATACGTAGTTCAAATATTTAAGCTGTTAATGTAAACCAGTCTATTTGCTAGTTATAACACTAGCAGTAAGCTTGTACCTTGAGACTTTAACTACGGGCTTAAACTTGTCTTTAAATGGAACAAATAAGCTTTTAGGCAAAACACAAAAAATAGTAATTCTGTACATCATAATCTATAAGCATACACACAAACCTGTTTCTTTACCTTGGAATCTCTCTAAACAGGATACAGACATTTGTTTTGGAAGCAGAGAGAGAATCGCCGTGTGATTGGTCATAAGTCTTTCTTTGTGTTCCTTCTATCTGCTTGGCGCGTTAATTCCAAACTTTACAGTGTATATCGCCATCTTGTGGAGTGGATGAGCTTCTAAAAGTTTATGTCATACCTTCATGTCAAGTCAACTATTCATTTTCGTTGGTTGATTTATTCTTAATAACCAATTGCCCATAAACATATGGCAGAAAAGCATAACAAAAAAACGACCTATGTTCTAGGACTATCTGAGAAGTAGGTTACTTAGCCCTACGAGAAATGGGCTACACATGAGGTGAAAAAAACTCGTAACGTGATTATTTAGGCTGAATTGTTTCCTGTCAATGTGCGAGTCTAACACCTTGGCCAATCCTTAAAGACGCGTAATCAATAGGTTATACGATCTAGTGGTTACTCAACCCCCAACTCTCAAAAGTAGGCTAGTCCTATTTTAATCGCGTTGCCATTTTTTTTTAGTTTTTTTTGGTTGCATATGGAAGTATTAGGAAACAGCTAATAAACTCAGTGTTCCCACTTGTATTCATTTATTTGCAGATATCTGTCCAGATGAAAATATTATATCTTCACTATGAGACTTTCATTATTTTATCTTATTGTTTTAATGTTGCCAATTAACTAATTAGTGTTTTTTGTATCACGATTGGAGTAAAATACTGGAATTTAAACGGTTACTCTGTTTGGTGGGTAGGCTACATGCATAAGCTAGGCCTAAATGTTTTAGAATGATTAGTTATTTTGTATCCATTTCACTCTATTGATAACCAATTCATTGAAACAAATATGAAATAAGATGTTTGTTTTGTAAAAATACGAAAGGACCACAGCTAAAAAGAAAATTTTTAATTTAAACATGGCCATGAAAAATATATAAATGAAACATCCACTAGTGTGCATTAAACTAAACATGTATAGGCCTATATGTATTCATGTTATTTCCATAGTCCTTCTATACTCTTTAGGCTCTTTTTCTCATGCATTCTCCCAAAAATCATAACCACAAAAAAGCAAATATTTAAGCTAATAGCAAAGCTCTACATTTCTTTGTATATTCAGAATAATTCCTTCATATATTTTGTATAATTTTGTTTTGGAAATGTAATGCTGAAATTCTAAGCATTCTAAATCGTCATTAAACATGGGAGCCGGCAGAACACTCCCTCTAAGTAGGTCTGAGAAAGATATAGGCATCTGGGCTGGGTTGGGTGGAGGGGGCTGGTTGAAAGGGGATAGAGGGTGGTTCTTTTAAATGGCCTGCAAAGTAAATGTTTGCTTTTGGTCAATAAAAGTGACACCCAACACCCCCAATCTGCCAAGCAGCTGTCTTCAATAATGGGAAGAGTGCAGCGGCGATGCAGACAGATAAAAAAAAAAAGGAGCAGTCTCATTGTGTTGAGAAATGAGTCATGGCTGCTTTACAATACCGCTGAAATGCTGAAATGAACACACACATAATGCATACAATAAAATGAAACCATTTGACTGGTGCACCTGTGGAAGTTCCTAAATAACCCTCTTAATGTAGCCTATAGTGTTCACTGGAAAGTTCTTACATTGCCAACAGCGCTGAAAATGTGTGTCTTGCATGGGTACAACATCTTTGAGAATATTTGTTTTAGATCTGCATTTTGGATGGGTTTGTTTAGATTCCTTCTTATCATAAATCAACTGTAGATTCCCAATATCCTGTGTGTCAACTTTGAGGCTCTCTCCAGATATTTAAGACTTCAGAATAAAAAATATTGTATGACTGTAGGTGTGACATTTTTATAGGGGAAATTGGTTTATTAGAAAGACAACAATGTCAGGATTTCTCATACTGTACTTAAGGGCTTATTTTGGGCAAGTGCTATCGTGTATTTTCTTCATCAATTTAATAATTGCATCATATAGCCAGCCAGTGATGTCACAGCCAGGATGCTCTAGATATCCAGAAAATGAATGATAGTGCATTCTTCTAGATTTTATTCCTGATGGCAAAATAATGTTAAAAAATAGTTTATATGACCTTCTATGTCTCTGCATGTCCTATCACATTTCAAATAACTTTGTAAAGCTGTACATTTTATGTAGACCCCAAGATTGGTGTCACTGACACAGTTTATGGCAATTAAACACAATTAAACGGTGGGGTTAAATACCAAATCCCTCAGCAAACGTTTTAACCAAGAAAAAAAGAGGGGTTGGTCGAAAGAAAATGGGCGGGAGGTTCCCAAGAGCAAACTGAGACGAACAACCTGAGGATCTTCAAATGAACCTGTAGAGCTTCACCCTCCCATCACTAACGCAAGCTACTTCTCCCATCTGCAGAGTGGTGACGAGACCGAAAAATTCGATTCACAACAGACCATTTCATTTTTTTTAAACACCAAGATTCTTTGTTTTTTAAACTTGGAATTGGGGCTGAAAAGATGAGCGGAGTGAAACGAGAGAAAGGAGAAGAGTGGGCTACCTATTACCCGGATGAGGTGTGTGAATATTCTTTTTTTTAAATATAGGCTATATATAAATGATGGGATCCCTTAATAACGTTTGTTTCGTTTTCTATACAACGAAAAATGTATTGCATTGTTAATAACATGTGTGTTGAGTTTAAAAATATAAATAACTTAGTAAGTCATCAATTCATCTAAGAGTAATACAAATATTTCTTTCTTGCGTTTAACAAAGTAGCTAATTAAGTTTATGGATTTGAATGTAATTGCTAGCCTAGTTCTCATCATCCACATTCATTATTAAAACATCTCTAGTAACATCATCATCCTCATGAAGTACAATAACAGCAGCAGTAATAATAGTAATAATGTTAATTGTGTGCATTCAAAGGTAATGGTTATCACAAACGAAAAAAATAAGACGGAATCCTGTTTTCAAAACAATGCACCTAAGTGGTGTTGCATGGGCAGTGCAGATTGGCTAAATAAAAGCAGCCTTCTTAAAAAAAAAACTATTAGCACTTTTTGTTCCCTAGTGTTCCCATTGGATTGTTCTGTATGTGATTATAGGCCAATCTCTGTTAAATGAACGACGACAACTTATTATGTTGCCCTACACTCATAGTAATATTTATGCTGGTGTGGTGTTCAACTCGTGACCTGTTACGACCATTCTTCAACATTAAATTGAGTTTAGGTAACAGGTCTATGTGTTCAGCTCAGACTGTGTGTGGTCTGAGGGTAGTTAATTGATTGAGTCCATGATTGTGCCAAGGCCTTTTTTTCTCTGACGAATGCGTATGACTTTACAAACATATAACCAGGGGGGCGTTTCTGAGTTCAAAAAGAACACGAAATGGTAGCCCAAAGCCTCGAATTATTATTGACAACGTCCACTGAGAAAGGCAGCGGAGGGCAGCAGTCGTGTCCCCAAAGACCCCTCTGTCAAAATGTCTTTCATGGTACAGAAAAAAGGCGGACGGTGAGTGACTTAAAAAGAGACAAAACAAGCGAGGGAAGAATGGCCGGACTAGCGGAACAATGGGGTTATCGCTGGGTGGGTGGCCGGAATATATTTACATGGTGATACCCTAGAAGCTTACTTTGCTGGGTTGCTAATGAAATCAAGGCAGCGACGCTGGAGGGAGGTGTTGGGGAGAGTCTGCGTGATGGAATTCCCTCGCGCATAAAATGCAGGATCACGTCGCGAAGAAGGTTCAGAGGCTTTGAAGTAGGCCACTAAGCGATTACCACTGGTCAGGGCACTGAAAGGGTCTGGCATCTGTTAATTGAATTGATTTTGAATCTCTCATCATGGTAAATGTCTCTCTCCTGCTTTTTGTCTGTATTAATTAAATAATGTAATTGTAAAATTAAAATAAACTATACATGATGTCACCTACCACCTTACTTTGTGTAACAAGTGGTTGTTTTCCTTCCTTTGCAGATGTACCCAGGAGGCACCACCCTGCAATCTGCACTGGGGGGCTATGTCCACCCTGAGTCTCATTACCTGACCTGTGGGCCAGTGGGGGACCCAATGGCTGGGAAAATCTCAGAGCGTCTTGGCAGCCCTGGGAATGAACTGGCCGGCCCAGCGCATCCACCTCAGCAGGGATTCATGGAGAGGGACCCATATGGACTTGAGGTCCTGGGAAGTGACCCTACTTCAGCATACCGGCGGAACATGAACCACGCCAAGCCCCCTTATTCCTATATTTCACTCATCTGCATGGCCCTCCAGCAATCACCGACTAAAAAGCTGACCTTGAACGACATTTATGAGTGGATCCGGCAGCTCTTCCCTTTTTACAGACAGAACCAGCAACGCTGGCAGAATTCAATTCGCCATTCGTTGTCCTTCAATGACTGCTTCATCCGCGTGCCACGCTCGCCAGACTCTCCCGGGAAGGGCTCCTACTGGACACTCCACCCCGACTCAGGAAATATGTTTGAGAACGGCTGCTACATGCGCCGCCAGAAACGCTTCCGGTGCGCAACGCCGCAGTCACCCTCCAAAACCAAAAGCGAGGCTGAAGGGAAGCCAAGGAAGGGAGAAGAGAAGAAGCGGAAGGTGACGGAGGTTAAAACCCCAGCCTCTGCCTCTGATTCTGCCTCCATATCATCTACCTCAGCTCCCTTAACTGCCTCCACATTTGCCCTCACTCCACCTGTTGCCACACCCTGTGCCCTCCGCCCCAAATCCCCTTCACCCCCTCCACCCCTGCAGCGCCTCTCCTTCCCTCCTCCATCCCACGAGCTTCCTGCCCACCTGTCCCCTCTGTCCGCCCCAACGCTCAACCCCATCCCGACCACCGCCATTCAGACTCCCCAGTCTCTACCTCCCCCATCCTTCTCCATGGACCCATGCATGCGCAGCGAACCACTCAGCCACTACCCTTTCTCCATCTCTCAGCTCATGGACTTCCAGCCGTACGACTCCTCTGTTGGATACCAGAGTTATTACTCCGCCGCAAACTCAAACTCTCATCACTACAACACCTACCTGATGAGCAGAGAGGAGTCGCCCTACATGGGAGAGTCTGTGTACTACTCCTCAGGACTGGGCATGTGTTCAGTACCATTACTGAGCTCCTCATGAGGAAGCAAAGCCATAAAGGACTATCGTAACGGTGTTAATTATCGGACGGCGTGTGTTATCAGCAAATGTCCGCATTGTCATGTTAATCCATTATTAAATTGAAGTTATAGATTGTTAATCCATTCTTAGCATTTTAATTGTTTAACAGAATGGCCGATGTTTGACACTGTCCGATAACTGACATAGCTACGCTAGGAGATTTACATAGGAAAAGAAAACAGATGTTACAGCTGTTGTGTGCTGTAGTATCAGTTAAGAATGTGTGGGAACTTGTAAATTCTTTGGTATATTCAATAGAATATGAATGTATATATTTGAATATGACTTTTGTCATGCCAGTATGTCATATCATGAGCATTACGTTTGTGACATTGTTATTTTTCATAATTGTAAGAATTTCTCATAGAATAATTTATTAGTTATTTTGAAATGACTTCTTTTGTGTTCTTTGGTGTTTTTCTGAACACATAATTGCATCTGAATAAAATGTATTTGAAAAGAAGCTTTTGTTGCAATCTTTAAACCATAAACACCCGCCCTATAAAATATTAGACTAGTGCATTACATTCATATATGCTCATCATGTATGCTGGCCATACCAACACCAAAAAAAAAACTCACTGACGACCTCAACTGCCCCAACATTTTTGACCAGCATTCCTCAAGGTGGTTGTGTGAGACGGAAAATCACCAAGCCTGAGCCAAGCTATTGTCTTTGCAGTAGTGGACTACTCTCTTTAAGCTGCCACATCCTCCAGCCTCAACTACATTCCTCACACTGACACAAATGGGATTGCTCCAGGAATTGATGGTCCTTTTGTGTCCTTGGAGATTCCTTCAGGCTGAGGGAAAGTGTACCAAAATACATGAAAACAGACATAGACGTAGATAGGAAACTTCAGATGACTTGATAGGTCCTGACAAAACAGAAAAATCCATTCAAAATGACTGCTCTCTTTGTTAAATTTCTTTTCGTGGCATTTCCAGACCTGAATTTCAGACAGGTAATTTAGAGCTGTGAAGTCCACCTCTCTATCTGTCAGTGAGACGAAAGGGGCAGAGACAGAAAATAGTAGATTTAGGTGTTCTAAGTTGCATTTCATAAACACTGTATGATTTTTCTGATACATGGAAACATCCTTTATGGCATAAAGCAAACAGTCTACTTCAATGACTGACACAATACACATGTAGATGGAACAAAAGCCATCAGAGCCTCTTAACTACGGTGAGACCAGCTCGTGTGAGTTCCCCTTTAATGGTGTTGGGTGGACGATCATATCCAGGGTGGTCAGTCAGGGTTTAGGGGTGGCAGGGAATGGATAAAGTGTTATCCTGTCCTGCTAAATGGCAGCAGTGGGAAGGTTATTCAAAAGGTCGTGACCTCCTCCCTCTAGTCCTCCACCCCTCCAACCCTAACCGTAGTGCGCAGGAAAATCCCCATTGTCTGGGAGAGGCCGTAGACAATGGGATGACACAGGCTCTAATGACAGACCTCCCAAAATCACTGTCCTGCTGAATAGAGGCACAGGGACACCCACAGCGATCAGACACGAGTCCTCTGCTTTGGCCACAGTGGGACAGGGACGAGGGGAGACTTTAAAAGGCTGTGCTGAATTTGAGTGTATGATTTTTGAGTGTATAATTTGTATAATCATCATAGGATCTTTTCTAATATTTTGTGCAATCATAACAGAATGCTCCAAATGTATTATGAAATACTTTCTCTACTCTACACTGTTAAAACACACCAGTTTGGATAAACCAAATTTGAAAAGACAAGAGGGAAAGAATGCCAGTATCAGGAAACAAGGAACAGTACTATAAAATAAAAACAATATTTTCCCAAGGAAATACGTTTTAGTTTCTTTCGACAAAAACCCTGTTTTATTTTTGTAAAACATTTGAATGCAGCCGTCTGCCTCCCTTGTCTCTCTCACGTGGCCGTCCCCAGAACGCCAGATCCTTCCATCCGTCCTATGGGAGGTGACTAGGGGCCAAGATGCAATTTAGATGGTCAGGAGCCAGGCTGGAGATAGAGCCTGTTTTCATCAGGGGAGAGGTGAAGCAGCACAACAGGTCAGGCCCACCAAACAGGAAGCTCAATTTGAGTCCCAGAGATAACAGAAGAGGATTAAAAGCCATTTAACACCTGTCATCTTTACACCAAATCTCTCGCCTGGGGTTTGTGCTCTGTGTGCCACTTGGAGCTGAAATCTAAAAGTCTTTTCAAACTGCTCTTTCCCCAGGTTTTATGACATGTGTGTGTGAGTACGCATGGGTACGGATGTGAAGTTGTGTGTGTGCATGTGTGTGTGTGTGTGTTTGTGTTGTTGGGGGCATCCCCATTAAAACACACACAACTAGACTCCACATGTGCTGACAAAAGAAATTTGTGTCCTCACAACCACTCAGGACCTTTGATGAAAGCCGTCTGCCTGGCAGATACAGATGATTTTCATGCATATGTATCTCTCACATTTCTGTGCCTTTGTTTGCCTGTGTGCTTGAATGTGTCTGAGTTGTACCCAGGGTGCTCTGGGGACAGTGGGGAGGAATTTATCTTGGTGCAGGCGGCTCTGAGTGACATCAGGCAGATATGAAAGAGCCAGCTGTGAGAGGTGAGTGGAGAGCAAAGGGTGGTGGGGGTGGAGGGACAAAAAAACCCAGACAGCTTTTATACTGCATGGTCTATGGCGCAGGGAGCAGAACCAGAGGCATTGTGACTCTCTGAATCGAAGACAATGACAGCGGGTCCCATCCATTCCACTGTAACACTCATTTATCTGGCTGCTGCTCAGTCAGGAAACCAGCTCTGTTGATTCTCCAGCTGCCTGATTGCATCTTAACCTATACATTCTATACATCCTGATTATCATGCCCACTGTCAGTGTGATTAGCTCATCACGCTGATCATCTTTCTAATTTGGGTGAATACAAATATTCAATCAGCAGTTGGAGAGCAGTTATTGATTTATTTCCTCATATCTCACCTCAGATATGTCTAAGTGGTCTAATGGCCCAGATGAGCACCAAGACATTTGCACAATGAGTAACATCCTTAGCCTGGCCATCAGTGGGGACCTAGATTCAAAATGTCTGCTTGGCCTTGCTGCATTTTAGGCCTTTTATCACACATGTCAGAGGAGGAGGCAAGCGATTGGGCAAAGGGTGGGTTGCGCAGGCGTAGCCGTGGCAACAGAGGAATAGGCTGGGCTGGGTTGTTTGCACAGTGGCCCAGTTTTTATTGCCTGTCTCTGCCTGAGCGTCTCCCCGCAGGTCCCCTCGGCTCTTTTCATGACGGCCAGGGTAAATATGCCTGTTCAAATACCCATCACTCAGGGCCCAAGACAGGCCCTAACCCCTCACCCGTTCACTTAGCTGCTTCCAATACACTGGCACCCCCCACCTTCCTCAGAAAAAAAAGAGCCCATGGGCTTTTCTTCGTATGATTGTATGAATAAAACATAGTATGCTTTTGTGCACGAAGATGACAAAGAACTGCAAGAAGAAATAGTTTGTGCGCTTTGAAAGTTACCTATGGGTTTTAGTGGAGATGAAAGACACTGTTGGACTAGTATAAAAACACACAATGATAAAAAAATGTTTTAAAAAAATATGCTCACATACCTCTCAGTAGTAATGTGCTTAAAATTGCTACAACATATTACAGGGAACTTTCATTCTTTACATTTTCAAACTATCCTCTTTTTTTTGCCATTGCCAGCTCCATACATTACACACCATATGACGTGCAGACCCAATGACTGTCTCTGCACTGGCCTTCCCACCTGTGTTTACACAGTGATTCTCCTGCAGCTCTTTTGGGACAGTGAGATAAGCTGCAGGCAAATAACAAATGAGAGGTAGCGCCAAAGAGAAAGAGAGAGAGAGATTCACTCATTTGGCATCCTATATATCTTTCATCCCTCTGTAATTACCTTTTGTAAGGCTTTCCTTTCATTCATTCATCTATCGCCACATCAAACAACTTATGTAAGCTGAACAGCATTCAATAGCGCCCACACAAAACCGGTTCGACTGCTGCATGACCATTTTGCAGCAGTACTGCATCCTTTACTACATCCGTTTTCTTTTTTTGTTTTCCAAGGGAGTAATAATAATGACTCGTGTTTACTGAGTTGTGCTTCTCTTTTATTGCTTCTGGGTTTTGAACTTGTGCGTTTTACAGAGAGGCATAAATGTGATGGGTATTTGACATGCATTGACATATTTGCAGTGTGCTCCAAGTCCAAGGCAAGGTTTTGCTCAGTCATAAAAGTGATCGAACTCATCATCAGAATTTATATTCTCGTCCTCTTGGGCCATGGGGCTATTCTTTTTCTGAGGAACCTCCGCTTCAGAACCACTCTCTGAACCTTTGGAAACCAACATCAAAAACAAATAAAAGTAATTTTCTTTAAGTTTGATTGTTCATGTACACTTGTTTTTACAATATTCTTACAAGAATGTTTTGAATAATTTCCATTGAGTGTGGGCACAGGCACACTTGGCAAAGGAGGGAGAGTGAAGGAGTTCCCTTTTTTTCATCCCTATATTGCCAGCATGTGCAGATAAGCTGCACATTACATCATTGTGTGTGTGTGAGTGTGTGTGTGTGTGTGTGTGTGTGTGTGTGTGTGTGTGTGTGTGTGTGTGTGTGTGTGTGTGTGTGTGTGTGTGTGTGTGTGTGTGTGTGTGTGTGTGTGTGTGTGTGTGTGCGTGTGTGTGTGTTTGTGTGTGTGTCCATGCTGCTTATGTGTGGGTGAGTGTGGGGGACCTTACCTTTTGGGATAATAATTACCTTTGGCATCATCTCCCTAGGAATAAACACAGTGATGTCAAGGTGTTGTTTACCATTGTTATTAATGTGATGGGGGCAGAAACGGTGCACATAACCAGACACCATCATTGAAAGTCCGTGTAGGATGAAGGAAAGTGAAAGGCACTCATCAACCTCGCAAACAACACTTACTTTTGATTTCGCACTTCCACTTTAGGAGCAAGAAGTCCTTCAATATCATCATCGTCCTCGTCTTTCTCTCCCAGGTATTTTAAGAAGTTGTATGTACGACCTTCAGACTGTGCATACTCTTTATCTACTATCACGTCATCATCCTCATCATCTTCAATTTCTTGATTATATAGGTCTTCATCTTCATCTTCCAAATTTACAGCATCCTTTCTGGAAATAATGACAAAAATAAAATACTGTTTCGTTATCAAAACACAGCTTTTCACGGTTGAAGGTGCATAGTGCTTTTGCTACAGTACTGTAAGACCTGACTGTTAGACCTAACCTGTTAGAAATGTTCTCCTCTTTTCTGACAGCTGACATTGGCTGTTGCTCTTCTTCATCTTCAACATTTTCTTCTTCTTCTTCTTCTTCATCAATATCTTCATATTCTTCATCATCTTCTTCTGCTGCTGATGTCTCCTCTTTACTTTCACTGTTGTCATCCTCCTTGTCTCTGTTCATTTCTGGACTTCTGGTGGTGTTTGTCTTTGCCTTGGCATTACGGGATTTATGTGAACCATCTGAGAGAACTCTGTCTGAAGCCGCTTCACTTCTTGCTTTCAGCTGCCCTGGGTGTGACAATACCTCTTCTTCCTCCTCATCCTCGTCATCATCTTCCTCTCCTGACTTTTCCTCTTCAGCTGCTTCTGCTTTGTCCATGCTCTCTCCAACCCTCTCTTCATTAATTTGCTCCTCTTCACTTTCCTCATCATCAGTTTTCTGCCTGTCATCATCACCTCCATCAGCTGTATCATTTCTGACACTTTCCTCATTCCCTTCTGTCTCTTCCTCTGTTTGTTCCTGGGGCCTCTCCTGGGCTCGGGTGGATGTTATTGCCCCCTTACCCAATTGTTTCTTAATACTCCTGTCCTCTCTCTGGGCTATAGTTTGTCCAGGTGTCCCATTTGTGCTCTTACTCCTCCTGGATATTGATGGTTCTGGTGTTGATTCTGCCGATTCAGATGAAGAATCCCCTACGTAAGTGCTGCGGGATAAAACTTCATTGCTGAGATTTGGCACCAGACTTGCCTGAGACACTGCACAAGACCTAAAACAACATAAAATAATCTGTAAGCACGATGGTCTCTGGGATAAGCTCAATAGCATTACTGCTTCACACAGAAACACACCAACACGTTCACACACACAAATACTGTAAAATGTATGTATAATGATAAACAATGCAAAAGCTCACTTTAGTGAAATAGTATCGTCTCTCTCCACCATGACTGGTATTTGTGCCCCTCTCCCCTCCTTTCTTTTCTTTTTGCTCTTTCTAGATGTACTGCTAGCTGTACTGCTTTCACCATCTGCACCTGAAAGACGTACTGCAGAAAACAAACACGTTGAATCAAGACATTTGAAAGTTTTCTTTTTTTTGAATGAGATGAAAGGATGCAAAAGTGTGCAAACAACTGGAGCATGAGATCTGAGCAGAGAAGTGGCGGGAGTTGATCCCTCACCTGGTTTGGTGTCTAGCTCACAAGTTCGATCATTGGTCCCATCATTCATTTCTATTCTACGCCCCTGTCCAGGGCTCCTTGGTGGTTGAAAACTCATGGGCCCTCGGTCTCCTCCTCCTCCTCCACTCTCTCCCTCCCCCATTCCCTGGCTGGATCGGATGTCTTCTCCACTATGTTCAGGCATGCCCATCGCGCGCCAGACGGCAGGGTTGAGCATGGGGAGCCCTAACGGGGGGTATGAGGTATATGAGTTGTGCTGAGCTCTTGGGGTGAGTCCCTTACCCACCCCTGCCCAGGATTGTGGGTATGGTGGATTCTCTCTCAGGTGATCCTCCACAAATGGTGGCTCCTGCTGCACAGGAGCATGTAAGTTATAGACCTCCCCTCTAGATGGTATGCTGAAGGGTGGAAGAGGTATGCCATGAGAGCTCTGGGCACCTCTGAGTTCTGTACCCATTTGGTCTGACCTGGGTATAGGCTGGTTGACTTGAGTCAGCCAAGTGTAGGGTAACTGTGAGAAACCAGAGATATTGGAGCTATTTTGATTGATAAGAGCATTTGGTTTGTTAAACCTTTCAGCCTCATGGGTGTTTCTTGGTCTCTGGGTCTGACCTGAAGACAAAGATGAAAATACATATTAGATTACATAACAGACTGCATGGAGGTCTCACTACAAATTATTCGTATCGAGACGAAGTGTACTTGGACATACCCTTTTGCCTCCTATCGGAGTGATTGCTGTGAGCATTGGATGGGAAGGAGTAGCATGCTGAATGAGAGGAGATGGCCTCGGGGCTTTCGTTATCCATCCGCTTCACACACTCCCTCAGGTGCATCTCCAGACGCTATGGCAGAGGACAACAGCACTGAGTGCCACACTAATGTAACCACATAACTGTTTAACCTTCTTTTGCAGATGCCAAAATACCATGGCAACAGATTACAGTGATTACTGTATGGACAGTAGATTGTATTCACACCTTGCATTGCGTTGAAAGTCTCTTTTCTTGTAGTTTTTCGCACCATTGGGGATATAACTGTTCTACATGCCTTTCATACTCAACCTGAACAAAAAAAAGAGAAATTACTTTCATCTGAGTTCCATGTGAATCAAACTGAGGATCCCCACTCACTCTCTAAAGCCATCTGTGCACTTACCCTTAAAGTGTTCATAGCAGCAGTGCGAACCATGAGATCATTTATCGTGTCCTGGGCCCTGTTGAAATCCTGCAGCAGCTGCCGGTTGTAGATGTGGGCTTGCCGTTCACGTTCACTCACCTCCAGCCACCTGCTTTGCAGTTTAGCAGCCCTGCTCCTACAGGAAGCCAAAGTGACAAAAGAAAACTCACCACTTTAAAATGATCTTAATAATAACTGATGGTGCAGAGGATACCCAAAGCAAACCAAAGAAGAAGAACTACAATGGGAGCCTATATAAAATATATAATCCATAATAAATGATGTTGAAAACAGATTAATGCTAAATAAAGGACAAGGACAATAAAGACCCATTATCAAAAGAGCTTCCTCACATGTGCTGTTCATGCTGTAGAGTTTCCAGGTTGTTCTGCCGCTCCATCTTTTGGGTTCACTGGATGTCACACGTGCGGTCTGTAGATCAGGCAGCATAAAAAGAAAAAAATGTTTTACAGGAGTGGATTTTTTAAATTATTTAAAGTCCTTCATGATCACATGGTTTCAGTGTAAAATGTGTTTTGAGTTCAAGTCATGAAATATGCAGAGGCCATGGCTTCATGTTTTAGGCTCGTTTTTATGTGGCAGGCCTACCAAGATGTATTGTCTCTGGTGTTCTCAGAAAGAAAAGGGGGACATCTACTGGTACTAAATTGCTACTGCCGTCGCTTTCAAGATATTCTGAAAGATCCATATCATTTTCTGTAATTAACCTATAGAGGAAATCGGGAAACCAACCGATATAGTGTTATCTGATATTAACTTCTAACAGATAAAATAGAACAATACTCTAGGTCACAGACATTAGGTTACTGTGCACTTTTGAATAGGTCAAGATAGTCTACGCTTTAACAGATGGGTCCAGTTTGGACTGAAAGAAAACTCTTAACCATGCCTCACCTGCTATGTGCTTTCCCCCAGGTGTCCATAGGTTCCTTAATGTCCACAAATGTTCTCCATACCATTCTGGAGCCAATATTCCATGTTTTAACTCTCTACATTGCACCGAGTTAAACTAGTCGACCAGGGCGGCTATGGATTAAAAGAGGATTAGGGTTAGGATTACCCATTTTAAAGAACAGCCGTATAGAAAAGGAAAGGAGACTAGAACCAAAGAGCCCGGTTTTGTTGAGGTTAGCATGAGACTGGGCTATTGACAAAAATACACTAAACTATTAAAATAAATTCACGCAAGAAAAACATATTCCCTCCGAATTAGGAATTTGGTTTATTTTAACTCTCGGCGCAAAGTTTATTTTAACGCTTGAATTGGAAAAGGTTTTCATGGACAGTTGCTATTCTTTTATGATTATGTTTTTACATCAACCTCTGTATATCTTCATGGGTAAAAACTTCAGCACACATATGAATTTATTTATGTACAATTGGTGTTTCCATAATGAGTGACAGTTGATTTACAATAATTTGAAATGCAACGGGATGTTTGATTTTTTCTAACCTCGTTTGCCGGAACACAAAATCCCATCAGCATTTACAGGAGAACTATGGAGAGTGTAACACTGCTGTTTCTTAAGAAATTCTACGATGCTGTCAAACTGCTAAAATAGCAAGTTGTTATCCTAAATTCTAACTTGCTTGTATTTTATTTTGATGCTTTTAATGTCAATGGAAACTGTAGCACACAGTTAAGTCCATCTATGCCATACGTATTATAGCAATTCAATAAATTGTAAATGGTAGTTGAGTGTTGCTAGTGGGTTAAATGCTTGCTAAAGTATGCTAGCTAGTTGGCTAAAGAATAGCTAGCCAGTTTTGGCAGTGTGTTAGTGTTGAAGCTGTTTGATACCTCGGTAAATTATAGTAACGTGTATAAATATTGTTCATATCCTATTTTAATGTGGGTAAACAGAGCAACGGAAACGAACGATTTCGAATCAACGTCGGCCAGTTAAAATTGTCCCATTTACGAGCTCACTAACTATTAACCTAGATCTGCTACTTCCAGGTGAGATCTTTTTTTTTTTTTTTACATAATAGAGCACTTGTCTGCTGGAGCAGGCAATTGTTGAAAAGAGATAAACATGGGCCTTGGGACTAGACTTTGGTGTCACGTTGAAAACTTTTGTAAATATGTGCCTATCGTCTTAAACACGGTGCTTGTCTTCTCCATCACTGCGGAAGTGAGTTACCTTGTCATTGTGGAAGCCCCACTTGAAGCTGACCAAAAGAAAACAAATTGGTCTACGATATGGAAGGCGACACATCTTGTTGCTCAGTATTTCATGCTTGGCAACATAACCTGGAACGCGTGGTTGTTTGTGAACACGAGCCCAAGCATTCGTGGAGTATTCTTTGGTGAAGAGGCCATGGGGCAAGGCTGGAGGTAACCTACATTGTATTAATCCTGTTGACTGTTGGTAAGAAAATTAAATTCTGTATCTGTAGTTACAGATGTTTTGAGCAGGGAATTGTACAATGTGTACCTTCATTTAAGTTATGATAATTATGAATAGGATTTCCTCATGTTACTGATAAGTGTCCTTAGTCGCATGTCCAGACTACTGTCAATTTAGCAGATTATCAGGAACACAACTGTTCCACCTGTAGTGATCTGTCTTGCATTGTCAAGTCTTTTTTTCTTTTCAAATAATCACGCTTCCTTCTCTTATCATCAATAGGTACTGCTATGCCTGTGAAACACACACACCTCCACGATGTTCACATTGCTTTGACTGCAATGTCTGTGTGCTCCGTCGTGACCATCACTGTGTGTTTTTCGGCCAGTGTGTGGGCTTCCAGAACTTTCGGTACTTCTTCTGCTGCCTGCTCTTCATGTGGGCTGGCCTGCTGTATGCTGTGGTGATGAACGCAGAGGTTTTTATCGTCATCCTGAAGGAGGGAGTCACCCTTCACAGCATCATGCTCCTCATGGTGCCTTGGATCATGCTTGTCTCAGGTAAGTGATCGGAAAGGCATATAAGGTGATGTGTTGTGGTTAAAGCCTAGATATCAACATCATAACCATTTTGATGTTAACAGTTTTGTGAACTTGTCTATATTATACACAAACACATACATACACATACATACACACCCACATACACATACACACACACACACATATACAGCTGGTGTTAGTAAACAGTAGTTATATGTATTTGTTATGTCCTGAAAATGCGTGAAAGGATAATCGTGTTTGGAAATGGAGAGTGATGATTCAAGTGAAGTATAGTTGAACAAAGCTATAAAAACTATATTAATAGCATATAGTGTAAGTGTATAAACTACTGGCAATCTGCTTTTTTCATGTCAAGAAAACAAACTACCCAAAGGAACCAACCGCCTATAAGAGACCAGTAGATTGACCAGTGCAAGCGATGGGGTTTTACAACAGAGCATTCAGACTTGATAGTCCAGTACAGTAATGCATAACTTGAACATAGTGGCACAAACTCGTGTATGATAACCAGGGATGTTTTTCTTTCCTTTGCATCTTGCAAGGAAGCATCTGTGGGGAAAAGAATGAAAAACATAATGCAAAGTGGCAGATGAAATGGGTCGGAAATTCTGTTGAGGGTGACTTGTTGTTTCACATTAATGGAAACCGTCATCTGCTATGCCAAAAAAATTGTCCAAGCCACCAGCAATCCCTACACACAGGGACAGGAATGTACAGTGTATGCTCTCCTTACACACTTCAGAGCCCGTCCTTTGCACAAGGCTCAGAATGGCCCAGGAATGGTTCAGTAAACATGATATTATGCATGCAGTTCCTTCGCCAATCACCAGATCCCATAAGAGTGTAGTTTACATGGCATTGGCTCATAGATGTTTCCCTATTTGTGGTCCCTCTTTAACTTCAAGGGAGCGTTAAATGTAACTTCAAGGAAGAAAACCAAAACCTAAAATGATATGTTAATAAGCAAATCAGCAGTACTAGGAGTGGTTTCAGGAGCATTGTAAAATCCACTCCAAAAAACTGCTGCAAAGTAGATTAATTAAAAGGGATAAAAAGAATAGTTTTGAAAAAGGTGTTAGCCAACTCAGTAACCCCCTATTTCTCTCCGGCAGGTCAGGTGACAGCACAGGCCTTTGCATTCGCCTTCATCGCTGACACCTGTGTGGTGGGCTTCCTGCTGGTGGCGGGCTTCCTCTTCTTCCATGTTGCGTTGATGCTGAGGGGCCAGACAACGCGCGAGTGGCACTCCAGTCGCCGGCCCTACAGCCTCGGGACCGTGCACAACATCAGGGAGTGCCTGGGTACCCGGTGGTACCTGTGCTGGCTCTGCCCGCTCATCCCTTCTCCACCTCCTGGAGATGGCATTCATTTCCTGGTCACAGGGTCATTAGAACCAGTTAGGCCATGATGGGGGAAGTGGTTACTCATGACCGGTGGAAATGGAAGTACTGTTGTAAAGTGATTAGTCCTGCTGAGGAGATTTTTTTTTACCACTATCTGTACAATCAACACAAAAGAATATGTTTTAGGGATGTGTACAATTACATATTCAAGATATTATTTGCCAAATCTGCCTCCGTTTTTTGGAAGGGAAATGTGCAATTCTGTTTGTCTTAAATGATTTTTATATACAATTCTAACAAGGTGCCATTATATGACAAATGCACTGTGGTTTTGAAATGTATTTGGGTCCATGGGGGAATGATCATTCTTGTTTTGTGACTTATTTTGTATCTTAATTATCAGAGCAGGGCTCCGTTAGCATGTTAACTGGTTTCTGTTTGTTTACATTATATCATGGAGTGATTTGGGTACGTTTTATTTAATTGTTTCTCTCTTCCTAGCCATTGAGATTGTGCATGAATGGGTTTTATATTTGAATGTTATTTTGAATGTAAAGTCACAAATAAAAAGAAGTTATTATGGATATTTTCTGGACGTGTTTGGGTATTTAGCAGTATGCTAGATGTGGGATAGCATAGTCTTCTTTCATCTCCAATCAGACGAGGACCACGCGCTACTGTTCAATTGAAAGGGGTATCGGGAGCGCACGGGAAACACCCTCTATGACGGAGACGCGAGCATTGGAAGAGAAGAGGGGACGTGGGGAAAACGTGGTCTTGCGGGAGTGTATGTGAACAGAATAGCCAAGGACTAGGAGGCGGATATCGCACGTCGTTTTCTGCCTTTCGCTTTTAATTTCATTTCAGAATACGCTTTATGGACTTTCCCCCCTGGTAACACATCTGGAAAGATGATGCGTTGCGAATGAGATAGTCGAGCAGAGCAGAGGATGCTGAGGCGACAGACGTGGTTGAAGATATACACAAATTGATCTACTGGAGGCTTTGGATATAAGCTTTAGGTCCAGTAGACACGGGAAATAAGGCTGCAGTAGGGACCGACATGTTCTGAGAAGCATTTGCGCCGTCGGCGTAATGAAGGCGGCGTTTGGAACCAGACGAAGGCGGCACTTCGGAAGGTTCTGTGTCTGCGGGGCTGGATTGATCGCGTTCACCTGGCTTACTCAAATACTTAATGTAACAGGTGCGTTCCATTCCGCTAACTTTAGTTGTTGTGTCAGTAGATATAATTACCTGTAATTGCACATAAAACCGTTTAAAAAAAAATAGTTTGTTTCGAAATACAGCCCAATGCACTGCGTGGTGCAAGATCCATGTGCCCACCCACATATACCAACGTCACCATTGTGGTGGCAGTCTGCTTTCATAACTTGACAGCTGTTTTAAGAGTAAAGATAGATCATTAACAGTGATTTTCGATGTACACGTTAGCTTTCACTTGTCTCAGATAACCATGTCATAAGGGGACTGTAAGTGCAATGTTTCAATTCACACATTTCAATTCGGTTTACCATCATTTTGGTTTTCTTTAGTTCTTTTCATTCTTTCTTTTCATCGCTGATTGATTTTACTGATCATTTCCATGTGCCTTTTCCTTCTTGCAAAACACAAATTCTGAAACAGACTGGTAATGGAGGGGTCACATGTGAGATTATTCCTTGAGCAACAGCCCCTTTACAGTTGGGTTTCACACCTGTGGCTCACTAGTGAAACGTATCCATTAAGGCAGTTCAATTAAGGACAAAGTGGAAGGACTCTGCCCACCCCCCTTCACAGTCTATCTTTAGATATGCCTTTAAACTTAGGTTGAAAATATGATGTGGCAAAATGGTTATGAACATTTAATTACCATTCAAAATCTCAAAATGAATGTCAAGCAATGTGAGGAAAAGTTCTCCACATAATACAGTTCTGTTATTAATTACCTAAAATGATCTGTTGTCCATGGGAATAATATTTCTAGTTTTGGTGGATTCCCATTGAAAACACGCTAAGACAAAAGATTTGTGGTAGAAACAAACACAGATGTTAAATTTACTGCAGTCAGTGAGAATGGAAAATGATCGACAATGCATTGCAACAAAATAGCTACATGACTACTGGATGAGCAACATGGCACTGATAATAATTCAGGTGTCTGCAATAAAAACAACCTTCCTCTCAGTCACCTTAAAGCTCTATTCCTTTGTTCTCACTACACTCTGTTATGCTAAATCATCGCAAGAATAATTAGGTCCTGTGGGTGACACAGAAATAAAGTTAATTTAGTGAAACAATAGAAGGGAGTCTTTAAACTGAAACTGGATCAGTGTTTGACAGCTTAAGGGAAAACTGTAAATTTGGTTTTCTCTAGTGCTTACTTGATTATGCTTATGCGGCCTAGAGACCATGTTGACCTTTTCCTTCGACACACAGTTAGAGAGTGCCCACGAGTCATTGTGGGTGTTTTGTTCTGTTTAGACAATTCACTCTTCGATGCATGCATAAATAAAGGTCTTCATGCCATTATAATGATACATGCTTACCGTAAGTGAACAAATTACATTTCAGTGCATTTCATTATGTGGTTTCCTCAAGTGTTCTCTGTCAAGAACATCTGATTGCTATAGTCTATTTCTGCAGTTTGATTGGATGAAAAGTAAAACGTGTATCCAGACAGACATGCTAATCAGTAAGCTGTCAGCCAATTGAGGCTATTTTTGGGATGTGATTCGTTTACATATGCAAATGAGGGTCCATTTTAGCGAGTTGTTCTGGTTCCAACTTCCCTCCCTCCATTACATCATTGGATTTAGAGAGGGTTGTCATGGGAACCCAAAGTGAGGAGCTGGATAAAGATTCTACTTAGTAAATAATGTGTTGAGACGTGACACAACTTCATACTCCAAGGCAAGGATATCAGCATTAGAGTGTTTTACTCTGAGTTAGGTGCTCAGGCCCACGATTCACATCTAACTTCAAACTCTCTTTCTATGGATGTGCTATCTAATATTGTCTTAGGTCCAGATGAGTTTTCTGTTAATATACTGTTATAACTATTCAATTTTAAATGTGCCGGTTTGCCAGTAGTAGACGTCAGTAACCATATCCATTTTTAAAATACATTTTCATGAGTTATCAGATCCCTCCACGGAGCGTTCTAACCCTGGCTGGTCTAGAAGAAGCCTTGCGGAGGAGAGTGGGAAAGAGAACCAGACCAGCGACACAGAGGAATCAGGTTTGTATTCTGTTTTCTACTGTCATCTTACCCCTCCTGGTACAACACTTTCCATGTTCATTCATCTCTGTCTGTCTATTTTTCCGTCTCTTCTGTTATTTTGTAAAAGAAACAGTTGGCTTGCCCACAGTCAAGTCTCTTTGAGGCCCGTGTTCCTAGGCAACAGAATGCTTAATTTCGGAACAGAGGGAAGTCTGTTTTGAGCATTCAAAGTGTTGCACTTTAAAGAAATACTTCACTCCCTCCTTTCCCCCCCCCCCCGTACCCCCTTCCTGATCAGGCTCGTAATCAGCAGACATCTACTACTTCTTTCTCTTACAAACACACTCACTCACACTCACACACACTCACACACTCACACACACACACACACACACACACACACACACACACACACACACACACACACTCACACACAAACACACACACACACACACACACACACACACACACACACTGTCCAAGTCTTTCTCTCTCACACACACACACACACACACTCTGTCTTTGAAAACCCTGATTTGGTCAGTGATGTTGGCAAAGAGATTATGGTGCGGTTCTCCTCTGATCCTCGGCTGTGCTGATTGGCTAAGCCGCCACAATCAATGAGTGGAGGGCATGCTATGCAAAACCACCACAATCATCACAGAGGATCAAATGGAGTCTGGCCTGAGTAATCCACCGATGGAGAAGGAGTAGTGTAGTGGAATAGCACGCTTTCATTAAGCACATCATATTAAGCAAGTCCAAACGACTGAGTAATATATTTGCCCCATTAGGCACTGCATGAATTGAAACCTCTTCTGTTGCCACTTTAGTTTTAGCCTGTGAATTTTGGAGTGGGAACAGAAGGTACTGGAATATCTTAGAAAATAAGTTTGTCACACAGGTCACCAACGGTAATAAATGTTGCTTTTTTTCCCTGTGATGTAATGCTCTGATGTCTTTCTGGGGTACTATTGTTATTCCCCCATCTATACATTAAGAGGCCGTTTCTCTAAAGCCCAATCTGGTGGAGAAATGGCTTTCAAGAGGGCCCTTCTGTTTTGATTTCAGTTCTCTGAGAGGGACACTGTTGGCATGCCTCCCTGTAGTCTCGGCCAGAGACAGTCTTGCCCGCATCAGTGAGCTCAGAGGAGTGTTTCAAATTGGCTGGAAAGCTGGCTCAAGTCAGTCATCAGCCATAGTTGCCATGCTCAACAAAAAAGCCTCTTACCAAAACAGAGCGAAGAGGACATTCTCAGACAACAAGTGCTTCTCCACCGACTTAAGCTTCGCAGCAGCACAATAGCTGATTATCCCACCAAAATGAATAAACAGCAAATCCTCATCCTCATTGCATTTTCATTTTTTCAGCTCACTACATCACATTTACCCACATCTACACAAACACCTGTCTTCGTATTTTATATGTTTGTGTTGCGCTGTAGTCGTGAATGAGACACAGTTGTAGAGTGGAGGCAAGTATGTGCCCACCCTGCTCCTTGTACCCTCTCCTCATCCCTTTGCCAACTCCTTGTGGCTCCCTGAAGCTGCCCGCCTAAACCCCTGAGGCCAAAAGAGGCCCCAACTGGGATAAAAAGAGAGGGTCTCCATGGCAACATCTACATCAGACTGAAGTGTCAGAAATCCTTAGTGGAAGGCCGTTACCTTACCGTGGATACACACTGACAGGCAGACTGGAGGTCCACATGCAGTAGGTTGGGGATAGGGTCAAGATTGTGTGTGTTTGTGTGTGTGTGTGTGTGTGTGTGTGTGTGTGGGTGGGGGTGGGGGTGGGGGCGGGTGGGGGTGCTTGGGAGATCAAATATGATATTTTCATATGATGTTGAAAAATGCAAAGGCTATCGCTAACAAAAGACAGCTATAATGGATGGCTTCTCCAAAGTTACTCATTATAGGAGATTGCAGATGAGGGCAGTTGCACAAACCTGGTGCTAGGAGATAATTATGTCCTCTTAATGACTTGCGTCTGGGAGTCTGGGGTGGATGCATGTGAGTATTTTAAGATTACTTAGAGGTCTAATTTTCACTGACCCAGAACAGCTCTCAACGGGAGTGTAATTTTAGGAGAACTTCGTCTGTTAGCTCACTTGAAGCTGTAGAGCTTTGTGGCTGTGGTTTGCCTGTGCTCTCAGAGTCTGGTTTCAGCTAATGGTTTCTAATGGCGTCTTCATCTTTCCTTTCACTTCCAATACTCTCCCTCTCTCGATCTTTCTCTCCGCTCTCCCCCTGTCTCTCTCAGACATCCATGAGTTCCCGACGGACGTCTTCACCAGGGAGCAGAGGAGGCATGGGGCAGTGTTGCTGCATGTTCTTTGTGTGGGTGTCATACAACCAAGTGTCTCCATGAGCTCTTTGCGTTATAGAACTTATTAGTGTGAGCAGTAGTGTGTGTGTGCAGTGACACCAAATAAATATACTGTAGTAAGATTTTCTAAGCCATCCTTGTAAAACTGGTGCGAATTGAATTGGATAACAAATTATGCATTGGATGCATTGTAGCACTCTTATACACTATGTCTGGACCATAAACTAATCCATAGGATGCAAATATGTTGAATAAGCAAGGCAATATACCTGTTCGCTGGCAGTCATGCTTAGTTGACCATATTCCCTGTTTATCTCACAGGCTGTCTACATGTTCTATGCCCTAGCAATCGTCTGTGATGTTTATTTCGTCCCTTGTCTGGAGAAAATCTCAGAGGTGAGATCACAATTGTATTCTTATTTATTGGAGACAGAAAAGCTTGCCACTTTATGCTCCTGCTCTCTCCATCAAATATTTCCAGACATGTAACATACTCATTTATCTCCCTCTCCTCCACATGGGTTGACATTTTCTCTCTCTCTCACTCTCTCTCTCTCTCTCTCTCCCCCCCTCTCACTCACTCCCTCACTCTTCCCCTCCCCTCTCTCATTATCTCCCTCCCCCCTGCCCGTGTAGTGGCTAATGAACTAAATGCGCTGCTGTGATGACTAATTGTCTTCACCCTGTCATAGAACTTGCACCTCAGTGAGGATGTGGCAGGAGCCACCTTCATGGCAGCAGGAAGCTCCGCCCCTGAGCTCTTCACATCTTTGATTGGTTGGTGTGCCAATTATTGATTTGGATTCATATGTTCAAGTCAATAAATGAATTATAGTAGATCAAAAATACATATTATGTATTTTCCTGACCAATTGTACATGTGTAAGTAATCGGATGATTGATATTTTTAACATATGAGATCTTGTGACTCACAGACTATAAGTAGCCTAGCAACCAATGTGACACTGGGGTCTGCCCTGTGATTAGGGGTGTTCATCACTAAGGGGGACGTGGGGGTGGGCACCATTGTTGGCTCTGCCGTCTTCAACATCTTGGTCATCATCGGAGTATGTGGGATCTTTGCTGGACAGGTAATGAGCATTTTCTTCTTGTAGACGTTTTGACCATGAGCCGTCTGATGCACTTTATATGTAATGTGTGTATTTACAACATGTCATGACTATCTGATACAATACGCAAGTAGTCTCTTATTTCAGTCTTATTGTCTCAACAGACTGTCTATCTCAGCTGGTGGCCACTCCTCCGTGATTCCATATATTACATTTTCTCAGTCCTAGCCTTGATTCTGGTGAGAGTCTGGGCGATTAAAATCTTTTTTTTGCACCATTTCATTTTATGGTCATTTGGCTTTTCTTCAGTTTTTCTCCAATAAAAAGTCCTTTGTAAATAACTGCGTATTATGCATAGAAGTCAAGTTTTTGTAACTTCGCAAAATAAATGATAAATGTATTACTTTTCTTGTTGCAGATAATATATGATGAGAAAGTAATCTGGTGAGTATTGGAATGTTCTACCCCCAGAAGGAGTCTGCCTTTCAGTTCTATCAAAACAAAAACATAATTCAGCAATTGCTGATGTCAACCATTACTGTGGAATTCAATTGTAAAGAAAATACACTGAGAACAAGTTTAAATATAGTTCTTAAATGCACTACATTGTACATTTACAGTACAATACATGTACATCAATGTAAATTACGTTGGAAATGGATGCACTGTAAGTTTGGTTGCATTCCTTGTCCATCTGTATCATAATGATCCCATATAAGCACATGGTGAAGGAACAGGATGAATTTCATCTGAAACTTTGATATTGTGTTCTTTCTCTTCCTTGTCCTCATCCTCTTTCTTTGTGCTTGTCCTCCTCTGGTGACCCCTATGGTGTGTTAATAATTTTGTGGCTTAGTGTTTACATCATGAAAAAAATGCTCATTGAGTTCGGAGAATGATGCCTTGAGTTCATATTGGATGCATTATTTGAAAATATCCAAAAGGTTACTGCTCAAATATTGCCTGAAAAAAGACTGTACAATAATATATTCACTTAATGATAAAGACAGCATAAAACTGACTGAAGACATAATTTGTAGCTTTGCAGTGTATTGACACAAGTGTATGAAAGGCTAATGGTAATTGACTGACATTTTGTAGTGCAAGATGTTCTTCATTTTGAAACACTTTTGCAGGTGGGAGACGGTTCTCCTTATTTCTATGTATGGGATCTATATCGTTATCATGAAGTGAGTGAACCTTTTCATACTGCCTTTGAGAACTTATTCATGTTTTTCCAGCTTTATACCTGCCCGATATTAGCTAATTGATCAAATTCATACATTTATACCAACACATTCATAAACATAGATGAAAGGTATTTTGTCTTTTATTGCTTTTTGTCTAAAGCTATCTGTCTGTATTTGTTGCTCTGTATGCTTGTGTTTGTGCAGGTTTAACAGCCAGATCTGGGGCTGGGTGGAGCAGCGCTGCGGGGGTCCTGGGCAGCCGTGCCTGCTGAGCAGCCTGCGCAGAGATGGAGCAGTGGGAGAGGCGGGCCCCCACAGCGACACCTCCATGATTCTGCTGAAGAAAGGTGAATCATTACCACTCTGCTCGCTCTGTGTGTGTGTGTGTGTGTGTGTGTGTGTGAGTGACTGTGTGTTTGTGTGTGTGTGTGTGTGTGTTTGTCTGTGTGTGTGTGTGTGTGTGTGTGTGTGTGTGTGTGTGTGTGTGTGAGTGTGAGTGTGTGTGTGTGTCTCTGTCTGTGTCTGTGAAACCCAAACAAGCCAACAAACAAAAAAAAATGTAAGGTTTTTCCAATAGGTCTCTTCATTGACTGACTGAGGGTTATACCTGTGAAAGGATCTAACAATCCACCTGCAGCTTGGCCTAAATTAACAAATCCATGTAGTTGACTTGAAATACAAGGAGGGCCATTTACTTCCTGAATGTGGACTTTCCTGTTTGGTTTTCGGTGTCCCTTTCCTGATTGTGGGTCAAGTTCATCTTCTTGAATATCTCCCCTGTTCCTTCCCTCTTCCATTATTTTCTTTTGTTTGTTTCTTACTTTTTTCTTTCTCTGTCTCCTTCTCTCGCTCTATCTCAGGCCAGAGTCCAGTGCAGGAGTCTCCGGTGGTGATGGTGGATGAGATGCTGAGCCAACACCCTCACACCTTCTCCTTCTCTGAGGCAAGCCTCCGTATCATGATCACGCCGCACTTCTCCCCCCGCACGCGCCTCAGCATGGCCGGACGCATGATCATCACTGAGGTAACGGCTAACCGCTAGTGCTCGCTATTCCATGCAAACACCCACCCAGTCCAAGTGCTCTCCACCTGGTCCACCCTCGTTTGAAGACCCCTCTCCTCTTTAATGATGCCTCGGAGGTGTAGTCTGTTTGGTGGATCAAAGACAGAGTGATGGTATTATCCAGGTACCTGTAATGGTAGGCGGGAAAGATATGGACCCCTGCCGTCTGGCCCAGGCTTTTCATTTGCAGATCAAAAGTACCCATGTGGAGGGAAAAATGCCTTTGAAATATCACCGCTCATGATGTCATGCTGAATGCTGAGTAAATAAATGAATAAATGAATGAATGAATGATTGAATGAATGAATGAATGAATGAATGAATGAATGAATGAATGAATGAATGCATTAATACATGAATGTTGCTTGACTGTAATAAGTGCCTTTTGGCTCATTCCGCCTCTGTTCAGTTCATTCAAGAAGACTAGACTAGCTAGTTGGACCAGGAGAACTTGTTGGTCCTCCATGGCCTGTCTTTGGTGGCAGTTTGTTCACGTTCTCATTGCATTATGCTGTGTGCCATGCGGTGTTATTACCCCTTTGGCTGGCTTGGCCCCATGGACTCCATGCTGATGCTGTTTGAGCTGCTCGTTCATGCTTCACTGAATGCAGATTCCCAAAGCTTGCTCTGCAGGGTGGTTTGGTGCCCACATAAATGGGTCTTTATTTTCTTCTTTGTGTTAATCTTTACCCTGTTTTATTTTTTGTATTCCTCTTTGTGCTGCATCCCCAACTGTTTTCAGCTGTGGCACTTTCTCCCTTCACCCCCTCTTATTACTCTTTACTCACATGACCTCCTTCTTTTTACTCCTTGCTCTCTACTTTTGACCTTCTCCTCCTTCTCTCTCTTTCACCACCTCGTACTATCTGCTCCCCTCTCTCTCTCTGTGTCTCTGTCTCTCTTTTACTCATTGTCTGATGTCTGTCCACGCTGGTCCGACAGAGGCAGAGGTTGATCAGGAACAGCTGCGGTGGAGCTGGGGACACCCCAGGCTGCGATGGCCCAGTGGTAGAGGGGGTTCCCTGGGCAGTGGAGAACGGGAGCACCCTAGAGAGCGAGCGGCAGCCCCTGGAGGACCCCCGAGAGAAGGCAGAAGATGGAGGGCCGGAAGGGGCCATGGATGTGGTAGACCTACAGCCCAAAGATGATGATGAAGAGGATGAGGAAGAGGAGAAAGGACAGGTGTTCCAGCCCCTGACCATGCCAGGTTAGTCAAATACATTTAACATGGGGCCTAATATATTATCTTGTTCTTAAATGAGTGCTCTTGTCCTTTTTAACATTGACTTATATTAATGCTTGGTCCCCATATGATGAATGACTAATCCTAAAGTCCACTTCTTAGCCCTCCAGAATGGCTTCACTTATACCTCGTTTCCATCGGGCCGGCCACGGTGGAAACGAGGTATCAGAGGACCATCAGACAGAGACCTTTATTGGTTTAAAGAAGGCACATGAGTGATGAGGCTATTTCACTGGCAGCAACAACCATGTAATCGGAGGATGTCATTTGTAAGGAAAATATCTGATAAATATCTGGTCATTTTTTTCAGGCTTGCACCGTTACTGGTAGATTTCAAATTTAAATTTCATCTCAAGGACGTGTGGTAATGTCATTTTTTTGACACATTTGGCTGTGGATCAGTAAATAATATCTGTCTTTTCAATCCTTTCCACATTCAGTCTACTGGCGACTGTGACTGCTCTTGCAGCAGCAATAGTAATTTTTTAAGCATTTCTGAAAAATGGAGGCAACCAGTTTAATTTCTCTCAATTCAGGGTATACTTTTGCCATGCCATTTACAACAACCTCTCAATGGAAATATATTTAAGGGACCACACATTAAAGTGGATTGTTAACAAGGCCTGTCTTGATAGGTGTTAGAGGGTGTTTGAGCGTGCTAGACATGGACTGTTCTCTTTTTACATTTTTCAGTTGAGTATGTGACAGACCCTACATACAGCATAGTGATTGATTTAGCAGTTTGTTGTGCATACACTCAGAGATTTTCCCTATATTCCCCTGTACTCCCTTTACACTCTCTTCACAGCTTATTTGATTGTTGACTGTATCCTGACTAGTATATCATTTCCTGAACCTAAAATGTCATTTTGGATCAAAAAAGAAGGACTAAGTATGACTGGTGCTTGATTGTTCATAGTGTAGGTCAACATTGGCTAGGATTTCAAGTATTACGTATTAAATAATAAATGTGATGTCTACTTTTCAAAACTGGGGCAACCATGACAGCCGTCATGACTGGATTTGGGGGAGGGGGCTACAAACCTAATCTCTCTGAGAGGACGATGGTTGAAGCCCAGTCTGAACTGGGTACACATCTTAAGATTGTGGGAACTGTAGAACTGCAGAGTTGGGCCCAGTCAGCCCAGTTATCTGTGATGAAAGTCAGACCTAAGGTACTATAAGAGTTGCGTTAGCGTTAAATGTAATTCTGTATTTCAGTCCTGAAGTGAATACTCTCTGGACGCTTGGAGATCTGTTTCATGTGGCAGCTGACATTATACATCACAGCATACTGATACTAATTTTGTTAATTGTTATCAATGTTGACAGAAATATACAGTGCTGTTAGACTGCTACCCGAGGCATTAAGAAATCCAATATGTGGTTCCTGTATCAACCCCAGACTGATGCGATTACCCCTTTTATCCACAGAGGGGCGCTGCGAGCGGGTAAAGTGGCTGCTCTCCTGGCCTCTGAGTGTCGTGCTCTACTGCACTGTGCCTAACTGTGTGCTCCCACGCTGGGAGCGCTGGTTCATGGTCACCTTCGTGGCCTCCACCCTCTGGATAGCTATTTTCTCCTACTTCATGGTCTGGATGGTGAGACCTTACATTATGGTCCATTCTCTCCATTAGGGATCACTGATTTACCAATACACTGGACAGGAAGGAGTAGCCCACAAGAAACCCCATCCAAGGGTCATACATATTTTACATATGTTACATCTTTAAACATCTTCACAGTAACCACTTGTTTGAGTGGAGAACTGCTTTGCTAATAGAAATATTGTCTAAATGCATTTGGGGAAGTGTGGTGCTGTTCGGGGGTGATGACTCATGTCTCTATCTGAACAAACTGCTCTCCGTGTTCCCTCAGGTCACCATTATCAGCTTCACACTGGATATTCCTGTCGTTGTCATGGGGATCTCTTTCCTGGCGGCAGGCACAAGTGTTCCTGACTGTATAGCCAGCCTCATAGTTGCCCGGCAAGGTGTTGTAACTTAAATCATACATTCATAATTGTAACTGTAATCATACATACATACATACATACATACATATATACATACATACATACATACATACATACATACATACATACATACAACATACCTTTTCTTTTTTCAATTTCTACCTTTTGCCTCAGCTAATGTATTGGTTAAGTGAGCTGTTTCATATTGCAATTACTTGGCATTTTCCTGTTTATTTGTAATGGCTTTTCCATCCAATTCAGCACCTTCAGGAATCGCATTAGACTTAATGAATCATAACAACATGTTGTTGTACTCTCTGTCATCAAACACTAAAAATCAACATGAATTATTGCCTGCAAATGCTGTATCATAAGTATCTACTTCTCATTCATTGTACACTGTATCTGTATAGAAAGGCAACACTTTTCTTGGATAGCCCATTTTAGACACTGTGCTGAAGATATCCTTCTGATGAACTGTAAAATGCCTACACCTATTTGTGAATTAATCCCAACAATGTCACCTTAACTTACCAGCACTGATTCGTCAATAGATTTGTGGACAAAAATATAAAAGAACTAGATAAAAAGGGCTATCCATAGGAAGTGGGCTGTCAGAACGATATTGGCCTGTTGCAGCAGAGCTATAGCTAACGGGTGTGTCCTGTGCTCAGGTATGGGGGACATGGCCGTATCCAATTCCATTGGCAGTAACATTTTTGACATCCTCCTGGGACTCGGCTTCCCATGGTTCCTGCGCACGCTAGTGGTGAATTATGGCTCTGTTGTAAGTGGGGTTCCTTATCCCCCCCCCCACCCCCCCTTTCCACTCCTCCCTTCTTCACCTTGAAATAATGTATGCGCCAAGGGCCAAAATAGGGTTGTTAACATTTTAATTAAAAATTTGAGGTGAGGACTTTTGGTTGATTTAACATGGAATGTCCACATATGATGTCTACTTATGAGGCTGTAAAATCATAAAGCTGCCAGATCCAAGTTGCCATCATGCAGAAATGTACTCCAGAGATACAAAGATGCACTAAAGCCCTGAGAGCATCCACCAGTGTCTTTTCAAATGTACCGGTTCTCCCATGGTTTGAGGCCTTTGATTGAACCGCCTGTTATCTTCCCATCAGGTGTATATTAACAGTAAGGGGCTGGTGTACTCTGCCATTTTACTCCTGGCTTCTGTGTTTCTCACTGTAAGTATGAGTTTCTTATCACTGTAGTCAGTATGTAACATTCCCTAGTAGGCTACATTTGTATTGGTTGAAGTCTGGATGAAGAGGCAGGTTAACACGTTCCCTGTGTTGTCATCCTCTGCCTGTAGGTTCTTTGTGTCCATCTGAACCACTGGAAACTGGACCGGCGCTTGGGCTTGGGCCTGTTGTTCCTCTATGCCATCTTCCTGCTCTGCTCCATCTGCTTTGAGAGAATATAGCCGTCAACCTTTAGGTTCCCTTAACCTGATTCCTCACGTACACACTTCCTCCCTGTGGTGTAAAGTATTTTAAGTGTGCTGACATGTACAACAAATATGCCACTTCACAGACCTCAGATAAGTGGAAGGAAAAGTAGATTTCGGAATTCCTCTTTTACGTTATTCTCACCAAACTTGTTATGCGTGATCATTTGCAGCGCCTCTCTCAAACCAATCTGTTCTGTTGATTTTCCAGGTAAAGAAATGGCACGCAGATATACAGTACTTCTTCAGGCAGACATTTTTTGTTTCATTATTTTTTGTATTGATCATGATGAATGACTAGATATTACTGATACAATTGCATTAATGAATCATTAACACTGATGAAAGCACTGAACATTTATTTATTTATTACTAATTTAATCAGGAATTCATCCAAAGCATACGTGTCCTAAAGTTCATATCCTACTTCTATGATATTGACTAGTGACTTAAAATAACTTTATGAAATGACCATTGTTTTTTCGTTGTTTATTGTAGTGTTTTTATGTTTTGTGGTAGCTTGTTGGTGTAGTACAGAGCAAAACATAACTGCCCAATATTCTATTTTAGATCAATTTAAGTGTGATTGTCTCCATGTTGCTTTTCTTGTAGCACTGTCATTACCTTGTGTGGCAGGTTTAATTAAATCTACTGTTGATTGGACATACTGTGGGTTTACAAAAATCAAAGCACAGTATGCCTGTATATTTTAAAAGTACTGTCTGACATCGACTTAACCCTGACCTTAACTGAACGAAAACCACCCCTTTGCGTAGTTGTTCAGAAACTAGAGTTAGAAAGTACCTAATTTTAGATGTGGAGCAGGGCACATAGTGATGACAGTTTACCAGTGTGCTGTCTGAATAGGGTATCTGATTTCATGATGATACATTTAAATACATTTTCGTTTATGTTCCGTCAAAGCGGCAAATAAGGGCACAGAATTAAATTAATGCTGTGGTTTTGTATTAGCTGAAGGTGCAGGCCCAATACCTGTCCTTAGTGAAATATTATCACAAATATTTGGGTATCTATTGCCTTTACCGTTTGTAATTTTAATATGAATTCAGGTTTGTACACATTTCCACTATCTTTAGACCTAGGCATTTCTTGCACACTTAACAGAACCGTCAGCATTTCCAGTATTGTGAAAATATTCACCTTATTAAATATTAAGTATTTGATAGGAATACCAAAAAATGAAGCCTAGATCTATTTGCAAATGTTATATGATGTTATTTTTACATTGATTTGCTGGAAATTGAAGAGATAAAGTAAATTAATCGTTGTTGTTTCTTACTCCCTCTGCTGTTTACAGACTAACAGTATTATTTTGAAACAGGGTCAGAACTGTACTGTAAAACTGCCTTCTTTCCAATTAGTTTAATCTCTTAACGATCTATACATTTCCTGCACTGGTATGTGTTACAGTCATGTGTTAAATTAAATCACAGTTTATGAGTGATTTCCTGTACCTCAGTTGTGGAAATATCAATTCATCTTGATGGTACATATTAACCTTTCTATGGTTGAGAGGCTTGAGGTAGAGGAGCGATTAGCTGCTTGTTTTGTGGAACCTGGATACGTTTAGAGAGAGAGAGAGATTGAGAGAGTGAAAGAGAATTAAGCATTTCACAAGTGACTGACGGGGACACAAAATAGTGTGATATTTTTAAGGTAATATGTTTAAAGGTTTTGAGTTATTTTTTCACTTGGTGATCCAGAGGCATGGCACCCTTACTACAAGGGCATCCTAATGCTTTGAAATCAACATGTTTTTGTTTTTGTTTGGATGTTGAGTGCAATAAACCTTGTATGTGCAATAAATACCTTTTAGTCTTGACTGAATTTCTCCTGGATGGAAGAAGAAGAAATGTTGTCTCTGTCACGAGATATTAGTCGAACATTTTATAATAACAATAATGTAATAATTCAAAACAAATTGGAAAAACTGCTGTTATGAACACATTAAATTAGTAATCTTCATATTGTTAGCCGTTTTGATGTTTTGCCATCATTGAGAGGTTAGGCTAAAGACTGATGAATCCCAGGATTATAGTCTGGAAACAAGCAACTGAAGAAAGCTTGACAGGCTATTTTTAGTATTGTCCCAATCAGTGAGTGTATTTAGGTGAGTACGATACATGCTCTTAATTTAAAACTTGGCAACATCAATATGGCTGTTGTCAAGGGTTTAGAAAAGATGGACAGTGTAGATATAAAAGATATATTTAGGTTACTTCTACAGTTATGAGGAGAAATTCATGGAAAGATGAACAGGACGTTTCATAGTCCTATGTTGTGGTAAAAGATTTACTGTCTGTATTCGGCTAACTAGTTTTGATGGCGTGACCTCAGACATCCTGATGACCAACTAGCTGAACCGGTAACAGTAATATGTTTTGATTGTTGTTCATTAGCTATGCCCCCTTGTCCAGTTTGAATCCAATGAGGCAGTTCCAGACCATAGTGGATACAATGAGTGTGGGGACCAGACTGACAAGCATTTGGTGAGGAAAGCAGCGTAAAGAGTAAAGTAATTAAGGCACTGAACAAAATCCACATCAGTAATCAAGAAAGTCAATAACCACCTTCACTTCACATCTATTTTATCAAAATGTATTGTTTAAAGCTGTGGTGACAATAAGAAAGGTAGCCAAAACCTTGAGATTCCTGATTCAAATGTAGGGTTGAACTGACATCAGTGTGTTGCACCATAGGGAAGTTTTGCAGAGTACTTAAAGGATCAAAAACATAATTTTTTGTGTGTGCCTGAGTGTGTCTCATCCAAAGACCGCTACCTTGAAAAAGTAATATGACCACGCTCAATCTTGGTTATGTATACATTACTGCTTGTATTGTATATTATATATTATTGCAAGACATCCATATTGTTTTCCAATCATTTAAGAGTACATTCTGCAACAAAAGAAAAGTAGAGAATATTGTAGCGGTGGAGCAGGTTCCTCTGTGGAAGACAAAGTAATTTGCTTTGGTTGGCCTCAAGTCTTTTATTTTGAAGCACATTCAACAGGACACACGGATAAATAAGGGTAGGAATAGCAGACACATCTGTCTGTCTATTCTAGAGGTAACAAAAACACTGACGGTGCACAGATAACTCTAACTAGCACAGGGGCCTACACAAACACACAGCATTACCACATGGCACACAGACCAAATTAACAGTCATTCACGTCACACTGGACACAAAAGGAGGGCAATACAGACAGATTTCTAACTTAGAACACAGTTATCCACACCATTCTAATGCATAGCATGATGGGAGCCAACTCAGAGTCTTTTCAATTACGTACACAGAAGCTCCACTACCCCTTGCCCATTGTTATACTTTCAGACAGATTTCAAAGAGATATTCCTTCCACATTCTCCCTGTGTTCGTCATCTTCTTGAGAGCAGGGCAGTGCTCTATCACAGGCTCCACAGATTAGAAACTATGGACAGCCGTGACGTGTTCAGCTGCAATTTCAGACACCCACAGACAGCCTGATCCATCACTGCACGGCCTCCTGGATTTTGGTGAAGCTCCGTTTCCTCCTCATGAAAGATCTATCACCTTTGATGAACAGTCTGCAACATCCCCACTCTCCAAAAAACACTTACATAGAGGATCATAGGTATTTGCCATAAGTACCTGTCTTTGTGTATCTTTTACTATCAACTTGATATATGGATACCAATATCTAGTAAATAGGGATTTATATATCCAGTAACTACATTAAATGGAATAACTCGGCTTCCTTGCTGATTTGTTTAGATGTTGAAAGTTGAATGGCTCTAGGTTAGTATAGTAGTCCCTTAACAAATACAAACAAAGATGACCACACAGGCCAAGGGAACATCAAACTCATCATGAGTTATAACATAGGCAAAGACAAAAGCCTCCGGTTGTACACCTTGGCCCTCCATGTATCTCATTAGCACCGCACTGCTTTGAAGGAGACAGATCTCTTTCAACACCACTGTGAGTCTTTCTATCTGACATCAGACCTAAAGTCAGTGGGTGAAAAAAATGGTGTCAGACATGAACAATTTAGCTGACCAACCACTGACTGGCAGTGGCAAGCAAACATTTGTTAGGTGTCTCTCTGTGCAAGCAGAGATAGGAAGCCCGTGAATTGGCGGTGCAACCTGAATTGCGTCCATGACGGGGGACTTATCACGTCAAAACCATTAACGCTGGGATAGGATGACATGGAATGTATTGATCGCATCGGGACAGATGGGTTTGGAAGATATAAAAGTCAAGTCCGGTTTCGGACAGAAAGGTAGTTTGGGACGTGAGGTGCTCTCATCATGAATTCTGTTGCTGTTTTGTCCATCCTTGCTATGATGTGCTCCACATGGAGCAGTGATGCCTTTCCACTGTACTCAGATACATCACTGGCAGCACAGGAAGGTAAGCTGTTACTGTTTATTTTGTGCTTGTTTACCTTTGTGAATGGTATTTTGTGTTTAATGTAGTATTGTGTGATATTATTTATGATTTATGAACCAATCTACGGACAGTGTTGAGGTCTTTATTAGGACTTCAATAAGAATTGTATTAGTATCTATAGTTGTGGTGTTGTTGTCTCCTGCTCCTTTAAATGGTCTAAGTCTTCAATCGTAAACTACTTCATACTGGATGGGGTGATAACATTAATGCCAGCTAGTGAAAGGAATGTCTTGAATGTTTGTGGGGAAGAGGGGAAACTGAAAAAAAGAACAGCTTTTCGGGAACATCTGCCAAACGGTTTAATATCTCTGTGTTTACAGTTCATGGATAAGACATTCAAGAGAGATAATTCCCATGCTAGGGTTAATATAATGCTTGATCATTTTCCCACCACCCCAGCCTTATTAGCAGACTGTTACAATCCTGCAAACCAAGACCTGGACTATCTAGCAATATTTTAGGTCTCAGAGTTAGATTTCTCGGCTCATTGCGAGCCTTTGGCAGTTTGCAACTTTTTTTGTTAAATCTGAATCAATGCTCATTTGTACGGGTGATGCTGCAGTCCACCCCCCATGGCCCGCAGTGTATTCAGTCTATCTAGGAGACTGCTATTCTGCCATATAATGGTTTTAACGACCTCAGGGTTATCCTGGATGCAGGTTGTTTGCTTATTTTATCACCGACCCACTGGTGGTGGGTGCAGCCATTGGGCTGTAGAGAAAGCAGATACAGGCTGATTTAATGATGCCATTGTGTCCCATGCTCTCAGACCTGCTGGAGAAACTGGTGGAGGAGGTGGAGGAGAGTCAGAGCAGAGATCTGGGCGAGGCAGGTGGAGTCAAAAGCATCTACCCCCTCCTTATGGACAAAGACAGAGAGAGTTTGGGGAAAGGTGAGAATATATTTTCGATACGAAGGAAAGATGCCATTCCAACGCTATGATACAAATTTAATTGTCACCATTTTATCCCAATTTTACAGGCGCCAAACAGTCTTTAGAACAGGAGAAAGTCAGTAACATGGTAAGAACCACTCGTAAAGCTCTTTCATGATCAGCTTCATGATTCATCTTTACTCAATGTAGTGTGGAATTGTACGATAAGGAACAGAATCTAGATATTATGAACAATTTTGTTGTCACCTCAGGTGGATGGACTGAAGGAAGTGGTCTTCAAGCTTGCGGCAGCAAACAAACTTCGATCCCAAGGATTCATACGATCTGAGCAGAGCTTGCCAAAAAACAATAAAAGAGGTGAGTGCAATTTCTGCACAAATCTCTTTTAAAAATCTTGATATTGACATAAACAAACACATATGATTATGATTTGACTTCTATATGTCCTGGTTGAATCTCAACAATCACTGGTCCTTTCACAGATCTAACCATGGTATTTAAAAAAATAAAATGGGAATGTGATATCATGTAATGCATCATTTGATGCACTATGTCACGGCAGAGGCAAAGATAAGAGTTAACAGCATGATATCCTTAATAAAATATCTAAGTATTTTGCAAGTTGAATTGAAATATTTCACTTGTTGTCAATTCAATTGTTCTCCTTTCTCTCATGTAGCTTGTTTCTGGAAGTATTGTGTGACGAACTGAAGGGAGCGTGACTTCAGTGGAGAGAGAACCTGCTGAGGCCGTCTGTACAAAATAACCCATCACATACTCATCTTTTGCCATAGCCAATAAATAAGTATCAAACATCCTTAACACAATGACAGTTTTATAGTGTTCAAAAGTTGTGTCATAAATAAAGGATATATTTTTAATGAAGTTGAGGGCGATTTAGCATTGACATTATGAATATACAATCCTGTGTTATTTAGGTTAAATTATGTAGCTGTGTGTTTATGAGTAGCCCTGTGTTAAACAAAATGGTGTTTGGAATCACAATGTTTACTGATTCTTCACTGCAAAGATGTTTGGGGTAAAATTACATTTAAATATCACACCAATAACCAACAGAACAGACCAATATACCACAGTACATGAAGAAGTGAACAGTTTGTGCATGTCTCATAAATGTGTTTTAAGTATCCACAGGAGGGAGTTCTCTCTATGTTTCTGTGTCTCACTGACACGGACACAAAGATAATATAATTTCAATCTTTTATTCTTTATGTTTAAAACTAAAATATTTAATTCTAGGTCATACTATATCAGACGGTTTAAACAGTATAACAGTACAACCATTTATGTGCAAACACTGTCATCTGTGGTACTTAACATTCTATCCTATGCACTGCTTCTGCTTGTCTTATTTGTTGAATAAAACACTGTGAACTGTGTTAATGGGAAGATATTGTACTGCTTTACCTGCTAACACAACCTTGTAATTCATTAAGTAATTTCATTCAATGCATTTCAATCACACAGTTGACAAGATTAAATAAAATAAAAACATGCAAGCACATTTAGAGTACAAAAGTATTAACACTTATTTACAATATTGACAACATTCTGAAGTGGATATACAGTTGCACACTTGGCCTTTGCTGTGGGGTGGTTATGTATTCAGATTTTATATGTTTTGCAGCATTCAATATCTGATTTTTTTGCTGATCAATGCACTACACATGACTGTCAGTAGCAGCTATTCCATATTTGCAGATGTCTTCTGCAGAGTATTTTTTCCTTTATGAAGTGGATGAAACTTACAATACCAAGCTGAGCCAGTAAGGTTCTGGACTTCTGTCCATGAATCCATCATATTCTGACATTTCACTTCCATATCACTTTTATCTTTTATGTGGGCAGCCTAATGTAAATGTAGCATTAAAAACACATATGTACAATTAGGCCTTGCCTGTGGCAAAACCAAAACCAAAACCAAAACTATCTTAAGTAAAAGTGGATAGTATGTGGAAGACTGGTGGAAGTCTATTTCACTTTGCTGGCCACACTCAGGTAGGCTTTCTCAATTTCAATGTCAGCAGGGCAGGTCTGAGTGAACTCCTCCCTCTCGTATGCGTTCTTCAGGTAGCGCCACACTCCAGTGAACTGAACTGGGATGTCAAAGTCACAGTACTTCTTAGATGCGACCTTCAAAAAAAAAAAAGACAAGGGGATGAAAAAAAACAGCCAATTTTCTGTAAATCCATTGCTCCAATGAGAATATTTAGAATGTTGAACCAAAGTCATGGAAAAACATTTAAAACCAAATCTTACAGTTTAGATTTTAGATTCCCAATCAAGTAATCATAGTTTTCTTGTGATAATCTACAAAATGAATTATTAGCTGGCTTATTGTAAAAGGGGACCTACTATGCTTTTCTGGTTTTACATTAGGTGTGTTCTATAGGGAGTAACTTTCTCCTACAGAACCCACTCTTCTAAGCTGCCTAAAACGCCTATTTGGAATTCTAGTCCTTTTCCTTTGCCACAAGATGACGCAATCTCATAACACAATCTGAATTGCCTACCTAGCTGACAAATCAGAGCAAACTAGGCTCACCAGGAGGGATCATGTAAATCTATTCTAATAGACCCCCCCAAAAAGGAAATGATGAGCATTAAGAAATTAGTATAATATATCTATTTCCAAGCTATTCCAAGACATTTAATGGAAATACCTTTGTGATCAATTCTACCCCTTTTCACATCTCTAACACTCCCTGCTGCTGTTTATAGAGCTGGAATGATAGACCTGCAATAGTGCCTCACCTTGATGATGTGTAATTTGGGCAGCAGGTTGCAGTCGGCCAGTGTGAGGCGGTTGCCATCCAGATACTTCCTCTTGGAGACGAGGATGTTTTCCCTGGAGTCTTGGTTGACCTCCTCAGGCAGGGGGCCGTTGAGGTAGTCATCCAGTCTCTTAAACTCACGCAGCAGGTTCTTCTCATGAACTGTATTCAAGATAAACCCAGCACGTATAGGTGAGATTCTTTGAATGGCGATTCGTCAAATATTGAATTGTAAGTAGAAAAATATGGTGTGGTCATGCTCTTTTGTATTTCAAGCCTTATCTGAGGTATTTTAGAGTGGCGGTCAACAGGTAACCACACATGCATACCCTTCATACTCTATATGTGACTAACGCTTAAGCTTTACTTACAGGTGTTGGAGGGGCTGTTTTTTATATAAGCAGAGAACTTGGCAAAGATGTCCGCTCCCACGTCAAAAGACTCTTTGTTGAGGGGACTTAGGTGTGGGTAACTGAGGGGAAAAAAAGAGGGAGAAAGAGAAAAATTAAATCATGACCAAAAGTACATTAGTTAAAAGCTCAACAACTGCTTGTACTCACGTTGGAGGGGCGAGAGTCTGTTCCAGAAACTCCTCGATCTTGATGAAGTCTGTTTTCAGTGTGCCATTATAGAGCAGGAAAGGAGGGTTGGTCCCTGGGGCTAATTCCTTCAGTTCCTCTGGCTTCCTGAAGACCATAAGAAACACAAGAGTGAAAGTGAGTGACTGTGTGTGTGTGTGTGTGTGTGTGTGTGTGTGTGTGTGTGTGTGTGTGTGTGTGTGTGTGTGTGTGTGTGTGTGTGTGTGTGAGAGAGAGACAGAGATGGATTGATGTGTTGATGGACTACCAAGGAGTGGACCTTAGACATGCCAGCTTATTCACTGGCCAACAGGCACTGAGCTCTGTGGTTATCTGCAGAAGTGCCCACAGGGCCTGAGTGATGACTATAAAAGTACACTTACTCATTAAGTAATCACAAGCCTATGGGAGAGGCTGGCCATGTGAAAGGGTGGATGGCATTCTGTGTTTATCTGGACGCCTACTTTTTTCTTTTGGCCTTCATTCAAAGCGTCCTGAATTTATTTGCTTTGCAAGTAATGGCCAAATCCAATTCTTCTCTTAAGAGAATGACTTGATTACACAACTGTTTGCTTAGAACTGCAAGGGACAATTGGTCAATTTTGGGGTCAGCTTTTGGTGTGCCCCTCCCAAGTAAACAAGGCAACTCAAGTTTGGTCGAAACTGATCCGTGAAAAAAAAGAAATAAATCATAGATAAAATAATTTCCATTCCACGTTGGTCGCTTGTGTAAATAGTAGGGCTGTCAAACGATTAAAATATTTAATCGCGATTAATCGCATTTTTGTCATAGTTAACTCAAAATGAATCGCGATTAAATTAATCAAAATTAATCGCGATCGCAAATTCGTGTCTATTCTAAATGTCCCTTCAATTATTTTTTTCCATCATTTTTATTTTATTTTAATGGTCTTATCATGGAAAAGTGGATTGGCTTGCTTTAAGCAATGTTTTATTTGATTGAAAAACAACGTTGCCAAACAGGGCGGTACAAAATAAAATTATAAAGTGCACATTTAAGATAAACAAGGACTCAGCCTATATACAGTTAAACCATGGCTTAATATTTGTTTTTTTCAAGTTTGCTGTGAACATAGAAGTCAGGCCTCTTATTTCAAAAACAATAAACCGTAACAGTTAGGTTACCAACAAAAGGTAA
>NC_137925.1:16030651-16060651 GCF_963457725.1 Sprattus sprattus
TGGAACCAGGAAGCATCTGCGAGTGTCCTACACATGTGGTGAGTGAGGAAAAGAATCAAAGTAAAAAATATTTCAGGTGTGAACCAGATATTTTAGATTTGAGAAAATAGGATAGGAAAAATGTCCACTGACTTAAATGGTTTTCTGCTCAATCAGTTCCTAGGTATCTCCTGGAAGATGTTGGACGTGGAACCACGGACCCATTCCTATTAAATGACTACACTCATGGTAAATCATCCCTTAGAAATGCAAATAATAGGATATCAGCCTACCTCTTTTTTAGTTGTCATTTTACATCGTCATTAAATGGTTCCACGTTTGTCAACCCTTCATTGATCTATGGTTACAATTGGACTTCTAACTGATATCACCACAGGCAAATAATCTAGTGTTCTCATGAATCTTTATCTATGAATAAGAGCAAATGAGCAAACAGATGAACCTCTCGTACACAGGCGGTTGGTACACTGGCCCCGGTGTGTCCAGGCCTCAAAACATTTACACCAACTCTCTGGAAATCTTTTCCCAAATCCAGGGTATGTGGTTGATTGGCTGTTTGGCTAAAAGAACTCGATGAGAAAGTTACATTGCAGAGTACCTCTAACGTCCTCATATAGTCCATTTTATATTATTTTGAACAATTCAATGTTCTCTCTGCCTGGTTATTTCAGATGGTGTAGGCTTACTTTCAGCTTGGCGCTGTCATGTGACTTGTCTAGCATTGTTTATGATATTCTTCCCTATCAGTGCCTTCATGTTACTTCCCTTTTTCCTGGTAGCCATTTCAGATGTTTGTAGTCTTTTTTACCCTGTATTTTTCACTCCACAGGTCTTCCAGAGACCGTTGCCCTGTATTTTGTTTCTGGGATTTGTGCTGGGTTAGTCTTCCTGCTATGTTTGTTCGGTCTTAAATCCACACTTGTGCGCGATGCCAAGGAGCTGTTCTCTGAACTAGGCGATGAGCTGAAGGCCACACGACGCCGAGGCAACTTTGAGGATGACGAAGACGTCATCTCTGACTCCTCCTTCCGCCGGCTTACCCAGTCGTATCGTATGGCAGACATGTTTGGTCCAGACATGATCATGACTGTGGAGATGGTGGACAGGGATGATGAGAGGGGGAAGGACCCCACGAATGGGGATATGTGGCCTAGCTCCAGTCCTTATGCCATACACAACATAAAGTCATCCGCTACATAACCACCTGGACCATGGAATTTTTTTGTCACTTTAACTTTAGAGGGAGGTGTGTGCAGAAGTGTGTGTGGGAATGGGTGGTGGGGGATAGTGCACCAGTTATAGGCCTATGTTCATGTGTGAAAAGATTCAGTGACACCCACACAATAAAACTGTAGACTACTCACGTTTTGAGTATGGCAAAGTTAGTTGTTCAACAGAAATCTCAAATTTCAACAGTTAAATGGGAGAAATATCAGAATTAAACTAATGAATACCCTATAAAGTTTGAACAATTAACAATTACCATGATTCTGTCATTATATGTCTTTAATGGACAATTCATACATCCATGTTAATAAAAAGATTTTTGACCCTTTGTCTTTCCTAAATTTTCATTTCATCCTTTGAAAAATAACTGTGCTTGCGTATATGTGGGTGTTTGACAAAGGGGCAAGGATTTATATTAAAATAAAATAAATTAAAATGTTACATGAATTAGGGATGACGAGGATACCATGAGTTGCATAGAATGTATCCAGCCAAAATGTAGTTAGTTTTGGAACACATGCGCAAAGTGTGCGCAGGGTTGGTGGCAACATTCCTTTCCTCGAACATTCGACAAACATGCGCAAGTGCAGACCAGACCCGGTGGAATGAACAGGGAATGATGCATGTTCCATACCAAGCTATCTTATTTGCCTGCAGCTAGCGGTCCAACTAGCGTCGTGAATATCTTGACATTAAGAAAACGGTTTTAATGTGTTGAAAAGTATGTTAAGCTGGCCCGAAAATATACCCAGTCATTAATGGCAAGTTTCGACCAGTTTAGCTAACGTAACGTTAGCTGTCGTCCTGGTCCTACAGGGCTGAATCACTTATGGCAACGTTAGCTAGCTGGTCGGTCATCTAGCTGGCTAACCAACTTGCTAGTAAGATAGCTGGCTGGCAAGACAGCTCATCAAGCTACTTTAAGCTAGCTAGCAAAGTTACCCTGCAAGCACCTACGTGTTCCTTTTATCTGCCAACAAACACATTTTTTTTTCTTATGAAGAACACAATGTTACACCGCATTGTTTTCGGGGCAAACCAACGTTGATTCACAACGCTAGCGATACTATCCTTGCTGTGAAGAAATATTTCCGGAAGGCCGCCGGTGTAGGGGTGTGGACTTCAAGGAGTTCACACGGAAAAAAACATCTGGAGAAACGCTAACCGGAGGAAAGGACATTACAATTAAATTATGGAGTCGTCTTTGGGACTATGTGAGGACAAATGCCTTGCAGTATCTTTTTCAAAGATTTTTCATCATAAGTAGTTATTGTTAGATAGCTATCAAGCTAACGTTAACTAGCCGGATATTTCTGTGTTGTGTTTCGTGGGCAAATTAACTTGACGTGCTAGGATGTTTAAACAGCTAGCTAGCAGCCTTTACTGAACTAAAACAAATTAAAATCTTGTTGCATTGTAAGTTAACATGAGGGTTACTGCAAGTTGGTTTCCTAAAGGAATTTCCTTACGTAAATTAAGGCATAACTTAATTACGTTATTCAAGTGCTGTGTGAAAGGATATACATTTGTAGAAACAATGAATTCATTAGATGGCTTGCAAGCTAACGACACCCAGCTGATAATGTAAGTAGTGTTACATCTAACCAGCTAAGTTAGGTGTTCGTGAAGCATATCGCAGCACCCTAGTGCCGTTAATGCTAACTATCCATCCTTTTGTTATTTTATCATTCGTCACTCCACGTAGATTAAGGCCTTGTTATCAACCCAGGTGATGTTCAGACGGTGTCTTTATTCTAAACCAGCCATTTGCTTGCTTTGATGATAAGACCTGACTGCGCGATTTGCTGTCATTTCTGGCCTGTCTGGCCACATCTGTGTTGCCCCCCCTGAAAGTGCAGTTTATTCTTTGACTGTGATGTGCAGACGGTAAAAGGTTTGGAACATCGAGCAGGACAGAAGGAACCTAGACTCCTCTCTCTTCTCGAGCGTGCTGGGGAGTTTGAGTAAGTGACTTCATTGATGCTTTGACTTATAAATGTATGTGTTGTTTTTTGTTGTTGTGGGTGTTATCAGTAACTGGTTATGTATTAACATGGCAACTGTGCCATATTAGGCCTAGTGCTTTTTTGAAAATTAGCAATGATGTAGGCATATAGAGAATGAAATGTCATGATTAAACTTTGATTAATATTTGTCATGATTATGATAATTTTATGATGATTATGTGATATGTGCGTCAGAGATTTTATCTGAAGGTGCAAGCAAACAGTCACTACTGTGAGGATTATGTCTTTGGTTGTTGCATAACAGGGACTGCAGAATTTGTGGGACAATTTTGTGGCATTGTGTGTGAGCCTGATTATCATGCCATGGCATTCTTAGACCTGGCTGCTGTGATGTTTTCACTGTTACTCATAGTATGTGTGTATGTTATGAGTGTGTGTGTGTGTGTGTGTGTGTCTGTGTCAGGCCTAGTGCCAGCCAGCATGCTACCCATTAGGACCTGCATTCCGTCTCCTTGTGCTAATACCTAACAGGACTCACATGAGTGCAGCAGTCATTTAACTGCATACAAACTACACTGTGCTGTCAGCTGGAGGAGTACACACACACACACACACACACACACACACATACATGTAGACCACCTTACTGTCCCAAAAGTGAAGGTGACACTGGGAACTTCCACTTACTTTTCTGCCCTCTCTAAATTTCCAACACAAGACTTGGCTAATTTGTGACCTGGGCACCAACAAAAGTAATAGCGTATCTAGTCTTATCTCTTAAATGCAAACAAGCTCTCTGCCTGCCTACTGCTATTGGTCCCTTGCAGGGCTTTGCATTAATGCTCTGATGGGATCGTGGGAACTGGAGGTAGTGTTAACAGTAAACATGAAAGAGGAATGGAGAACGTAGCACCGTTTGAGATTTAAATGTATCCATGTTAACCCCATAGTTTTTTACACGTCACTGCACACTTAAATACTATGTCTCCATTTCCAGCTCGGACCTTCTAGCACTGCGCAGCATTTTTGCTGATGAGATAGCATTGCTTTGACCTCACACAAGAAAAGCAAAAGCACACACTTTTTGAGAAATATGGTGTGTGAATACTGAGCAATGACAATATCAACAGATCATAGGATCCCTGCTTACCAACATTTGATATTGGTAAGGTTTTAACAGCATATGGCTAATCAGTACAGACATTTAGGCACGTTATCATTCTATGTCTGAGGATTAGGCCTAAATCAAAGTTTAAATCCTATTTGAAATTATTATCTAATGCGATTTGTAATAATTTCACCCAAATAAGCTCTGGGGACTGAACTGCTTGTACCTTGAGGAGAAATAAAGGTTAGGAAAGGAAGGAAAAACCACATTATTTTGTCAAGTAGAAAACCAAACACTTTACTCTGCAGTGCTCCTGGATTCCCTCAGCAGTGGTTAATGAGGGAAGTGGCGGGGGAAAGAACAGGTGTTAAACCACCATCACTGGCAGTAGAGGTGTTCTCGGAAACGGCCATCTTCTGCCAGTTAACCCAGTGTTAAATCTTCCGGAGTCTGATGTCTTTTGTGGTTGTTTGAAATAATTTCTGTGATGCATCACTCATCTTATGTTGCATAGGAGGTGTACTGCAAGGTTTACTGCATTTAGAGTGATGGCTGTATATCTTTGACAGGTTGGGAGTTTTGGCAAATCCTGATTCTGTCGTGTCAAGTCCTCAACCTGACCTGTATGTGCCCATCAACAGTCATTTTCAGATAGTACGAGGTAAGAATTGGTTTGTTCTTATTTTTTATGACTTCTCAGACCCTACTGTCACTTAAGATAGCGACCTTTTAAATGAATGAACCTCCATGAAGTTCTTCATGTAAGGATTTAAAAGTGTTGTTGACCTCTGTGTACTTTGTGTACGGGGAGGCTAGCATTTGATCCTCCCCCTTAGTCCTTCCTCTGTGATGATTTTAAAAATAAACACTGCCAAAGGAGCCTATGATAAAGGCTTCCTGGTTTGTGGGCACTTTTCAAACATGACCTTTGTGCCTTTTTTCCCCTAACCTTCTGTTTCATTCTCTCCATTCAGAGGCTGAGGAGGCGCTTCTCATAGATATCCCCCTGAATAGTAAGTATTACACTTTCAAAAATGATTTTGATGACGGCTTGTTGGCTTTTTTTTTTTATTACTATATTTTTTTATTATAATACTCTTTCTGACGCTGGGGCCAAAGCTCTCTGATGTGGTTTTATCTTAAACCATGCTGTAGACTGAGGGTTGTTATCAAGCTAAACGCTGAAGCAACTCAATAGTAATGCCGTGATGGAAAGCATTTGCTGCCAGAGTGGATAATCAGTGTTACTGTTTCATACTGATAATGAGGCTGTTCCAAGTTAAAGATTCTCTCAGGAGCTACTTAATCTATTTACTAACTCCTGATCTATCCCACCTTCTGTTACACTTCCAGGCTAACATTGAGGTAACTATTGATATGAGAAGGTACCTAGATTATAGATATTATATATGGCCCAGTGCACATTTCCTGCGTTGTGTGGGCATGACTGCTTCGGCTCGGTTGTGTGTGTGTATTCACACTGCCAGTGTGTCTGCTGCGGCACGTCTACTGCTAGCCTGTCTGTATTTGTCCATTTTACTGCCTATGTTTGCTGAGAAGCGCTTAGGCCTCATGTGTGAAAAATAACCGCCAGACTGAAACTGAGCAGGAAGTCTCGCGCAGGCAGTGTGCATCCTTTAACCTGTATACCTGGGCGGCAACATTAAAATAATCAGGAAATGCAGCCAGCATGCCCACACACAACGCAGACGGTGTGCAAGAGACTTATGACATAGTTAATCTCTAGGTAATACTGATATGACGTTTTGAGAGTCTATAGATGTATGGATGTTATGGTATGTGCATTTGTTTGTGTGTTTATCTATTTATTTGTGTGTGCGTGTGTGTGCGTGTGTGTGTGTGTGTGTGTGTGTGTGTGTGTGTGTGTGTGTGTGTGTGTGTGTGTGTGTGTGTACTCCTAGCCTCCCTGCGTGTTCGGCTGAAGGGTGAGCAAACCCCGGAGCTGCTGCTGGAGCTGCAAAACGACGAGCGCACCCAGAGTTTCCTCTTGCAGGTGAAGAGGGCCAAACAGCAGGGTGAGTGCAACTGCAACATAGTCTCTCCAGTGTGCCTGTATGAGTATCCATCTCTCTCGCTCTCCCTCCCCTTTCTCCAGATCATCATTATTTATTTACATCCTTCATTATTTATTAACCTTAGAGAGTCAGTCATTGCCAGCAGATTTTCTGGTCCCACTTAAGGAATTTGTCTACAACCCCTCTCTGGAGGTCTGGAGGAAAATGTGTATTTGACAGCTGGTTTGTAGCAGAGCATTGCTTTCCTTGGCTCATCCTTTTTACTGGCTTGTGAGAAGGCACTGGACACTTGTTCAAATACAAATACAGTTTTAGTCAGGCAATCCTGATGTCACGCACATATATCACCTCCACTGTAGCTGATTTGAGCAGCATTTTACTAATAAGGGCTGGGGCCCTGACGAAGCGACACTTGCTTGCCCTGAGGACTCATGAGGAAAAGTGCTTATGTGCCCCAATCAGAAACCCGTCCCACTGGTTCCTGTCAGTTATGATGTGTTGCTTTTAACAGTTAACTTGTGAGTGGGCTGGCCAGTAGTTACTGGCAGGAGGCAGGCAGAAGCTGCAGACGTCAGGGAAAGTCACCTCTTAGCCAGTGTCCGCCCAGGCCTCTCGCTCACTGCCTCTGTCATTGTGGCCTGTTTCCCAAGCATTTCCTGCCTCTAGGCATGCTGTTTGCAGCTTAGAAAAGCCCTGGCAGTGGTTAAGTAGTCAAGGAGTGACAGGGTGGAGAGTAGGGTGAAAATAATGGCCATGCCATGGACAGCAGGTCTTATGTAACTCTGCATGTTGTAAGACATAGATGACATCTGCTTTACTTCTGCATCAGATATGGAGAAATATACTTCTCGCTTGGTTTTCGTGTGTGAGTGTGCTCTCTCTGTGTGTGTGTGTGTGTGTGATGAGTAATTTTTTTGTCATGAAGAAGCTAGCTGTCTGTCTTAGACTCTGTATTTGTCTGTGTGCTCTATTTTGTTAGTCAGCCTAACTAACAGAGGTGGATAGATGGATGCTCAGCAGACAGGCATTGCCCACATGCAGTCTAGATTATGAAAATTGCTGTTTCCACTATTCCATTGATAGAACTGCCCTGTTCATAGACCAGATGCTAAACATGAGATGTAGTTGTTATATATTACATTGGATATAGGATTTCTCATCCCCCACTGTCTGTTTACTTGGCTCTACAGGGAATCATTGTTTGCCTTCAACTTTAATTAGCATCATGGCAGTTCAGCTGTGGTACAAAGGAGCGCTTCATTGATTTAATGCCATTTTTTTTGTTCTACAGCGGAGTCCAAAAGCAACCTACCGAAACCCCAGGAAACCATTGTCCCTCCCCCTCGGAGGGGGTCGGTCCCCGTCGCCCCACAGAGAGGCATTTCCAAATCTGTCAACGCTGACCACCCCATTGCCAACCTCCCCAGGAACGCAGTATCTGCCAGCCCCAAGAGCAACTCTTTAGGGAAGCAGACCAACTCAGGTGTGGTGAGACAATCTGTGCCTAGCTGCTCCCCTGCTCTCCTGCTCTCGCTTCGTTGCACTGTCGTTCCATGATGAATGTACCGCAATCCTGGTTCTATCAGAGATATTTGTCTTTAATCGCTTTTGCATGTGGAACAGCTTCACACCCATTTATAACCTTTGACATTGGATTTGTACGGAGAGGCTGAAATTGGAACAAATGCCGCAGTAAAGGGAGGCGGGCTGTGGCGTGATGTATGTGTTGTGCAGTGTGCCCATGTGATTTATGCTCCCTATCGCTCCGCTCGGCTTCTGCAGACCCAAGTCTCTCGCTGGCCTCCGACTTTGGCTTCGAGGATACTTTCAACCACGCGCTGAAGGTGGAGGAGAAAAAGAACCAGCACAACCGCAGCACCACCGCCGCCCCCCCCAGAGAACGCCTCCCAGCGCCACCACTGCCACCCCGCAAGGGCTCCTACACCCCCTCTGCGCCCCTGCCCGCCACCCCGCCGCCCAGAGACAGAGGCCCCCCAGTGCAGAACATGACACCAGTGAGAGCAGAGTGAGTAAAACCCCAATACTTTATATTGTGCTGTGTAGAGCAGTGTTTCCCAAACTGTTTACACTCCCGTACCCTTTCAGACATTCAATCTCCAGCTACGTACACCTACCCCACCCTCACTCATATATATTTATATAGTTTTTGAGTACATGAGGGTATTTTTGGCATTCCGACTGGGCTATTCAGACTATTTTAGATGTCATGTCTATTTATAGGTCCCTTAAAAATGTATGGGCTGTTTTACTTTTAAAATGCAAATCACCCGCGTACCCCCTAGGTCCCTTTGCGTATCCTTGTGGGTTCGCGTACCCCAGTTTGAGAAACACTGGTGAAGAGAAATACCTCGACGTGGGAGCTGGTAATCAAACCTGTGGTAGTAGTGTTGCAAGATGAGAATTCTCAAAAGTGTTTTTGTACATGATGGCAGCTACCGACCCACGGTGGACAGGAACGCCAGCTGGACGGACACCCCCCCCAGCAACACCATGCGGCAGGCCCTGCAGAGCCAGGGCCAGAGGGAGGGCATCATCCGCCACCGCATGGCCAAGAAGGAGAAGGAGTACGTGGACATAAAGAACTTCAGGTGAGCGCGCACTGCATTACGTTTCCATTTAACAGAATCTTTTTACCCAGAGTGAATTATGGTTACAGTGCAGATACACAGTTTCATCAGGATATGTTCTACCTTGGTGTTGTTAGTACCTTGTTGTATTTCTACCAGTCTCTCTACCAATTAAGCTAAAGGATCTCTCACCATTAGTGCCATGATAACATGTCAGAATGATCTGTTGGTTACATAAGTATTAAGCATTAGTGAGGGTCTCATTACTCATGATTTGAGATTAAGATGCTTAAGCATTAGCTGCACTACACTTGCACATCTAGTGAAGTCACCCTTACACACTTACTGATGAATGTAGTTGGCAGGTCCATCCCCTTTCCCTTACCCTTTCACACAACAACAGGATACTGTGTTATGTGTGCCCGTAAGTGGATGTTTCTGTGACGTTTCTGGGCGTTTTTTTCTGCTCCCCCTCCTCCAGGTTCTTCACCGGGACGTGGAATGTGAACGGACAGTCTCCAGACAGCACCCTGGAGGCCTGGCTGTGCTGCGACCCCGAGCCACCTGACGTCTATGCCCTGGGGTGTGTGTGCACTGAACACGCAGTAATGAGAGATTCAAAAATCCCCTCCTTCTCCCCAGGCTGTTTTATAATGATGTCATTAACCTCTGGGTGATGGCCAAGAACTGAACTAGGCCAGAGCAAGTATTGATGATTTTCTTTTTCGACTCTTAAAGTTTCAGCTAGACATTGGATAAGGAAAAAACTTGGCAATATTATAGCCTTTTTAATGTGGTTGTGACATTAAAATTCTCCCTCATTTCTAGAAGCTTTTCATAGTCAGAGTATGATTTCATTAATTAATGTAAGTTTTAGAAAAAAAATACAAAAATGGCTATGGTTTCAGAAAGAAGAAATAAGCTAATGCAGGGTGTAAAACATGCATGTTAAAAGCAGCGTTGTTGTGAATCAGAAGCACAACGTAATACTGATGTGTGTTTGACCTTTGACCTTTGACCTGGTAGGTTCCAGGAGCTGGACCTAAGCACTGAGGCCTTCTTCTACAAGGACTCCTCCAAGGAGCAGCAGTGGGTGGACATTGTGGAGAGGAGTCTGCCCCGTAATACCAAGTACAAACGGGCAAGTCCTCTTAATTCTTACGAAATAAATAGCCAAAAGAGCATCTGCAGTACAAGGTACTCCGACAGGCGTTTCTTAAAGGGATTGCCTGTGACTTAGAGAGTGGCTTTTTCACTATGCTGAGGGTCTGGTGCTTCAGTTAACAGTTTGACTTGGAACTCTTAGGATGAAACATACTGCATTGACAAGAGGAATGTTTTGTGGTTGAAAAGGATTAAGGTGATGGTGTGCAGAGTATGGGCATTCCCAGACTGTAGTTGTATGAATAGTTTGGCCTATATATATCCTAAAACAGTTGGAACAGAAACAATAGCTTGGACCCTCAAACGATTTTAGCTGTGTTTTTTTATGCTCATTAAACATGCAAAGCACATGCCAGGGCACAAACTATGCCATACCTTCCACTCATGTTTGGTTCCCTGTGCCCCCTCAGGTGCGCGTGATTCGTCTGGTGGGCATGATGCTGGTGGTGTTTGTCAACAAGGAACACAAGCACCACATCGGAGAGGTGGCAGCGGAGACTGTGGGCACGGGCATCATGGGCAAAATGGTATGAGTCAGCCAAAGGGGAAGGACGTATCTGTCCCTGTGTATTTTTGCTCCCTGCTCTGCCTAAATATACATGGTCTATCCTCACAAGAGTTCCGGCTCATTCTGGATCCTATTTTAGTGCTGTGTTGTGTAAGAAGGTTTTGTACTGTGTTTAAAGTATTTCGTTTTTAGCAGAAAACTGTTGCAGCCTCAATATGTAGGGATGTTTTAGTTTGTACGTGCTATTCTGCTGTGCCTGTCTTTTTTCTCCTGACATTTTTTCCTGAGAGATGTATTATTATTTGTTTAAAGATTTATTTATGAGCTTTTTAGCCTTTATTTGGATTGGACAGTGAAGTATTTTGGACAAGTGAGGAGGAGTGAAAATGTAGGGGAGAGGATCGGGAAACAACAGCAGGCTAGAATCGAACCTGTGTCCCCGCGGGCATTGTAAGCCATAAATGGGGGGGCTTATTGGCTCGTGCCACAGTGCCCCCAAAGATGTATTATTTACAAACTTTGCAACAGCGGAGGCAGTGTTCGATGAGCTTCTTGAGTTCAATAGATGATAGCATGGTGCCAAGATAGTTAAGCTCTGTACTGTTCACAATATGACTCTTCAAGCTTGACCTGATAGTGTGTAATCAGCGTTTCCATTGCAGACCATAGTTTCTGTTTTCTTACGGCTGAACGTGAAACCGAAACTTGTGAACGCATTCTCAGTTATTACTAAACCTTGCTATAAAGCCTCTTTTGCTGAAAACATGAGCACCGCATCATCGCATACAGGATGGTTTACCATACACGTTCATGTTCCTGGATGTCTTGAGCGCTGTTCCCTGTTGGTTACCTCTGTTTTGATACTCGTACATCACACCTAATTATTACCTCCAGCAAGGAGGTTATGCGATCGGGTCCGTTTATTAATTAATTTATTTGTCCGTCTGTTTGTCTGTCTGTGGACAAGATTTCTCAGAAACTACTGGGCGGATCTTTCTGAAATTTTCACAAGAGGTGGATCTTGGTCCTGGGACATCCCCATTATCCCATTTCAGGAATCACGTACAGTGACAACGTATCACATACGTTTAGTTAGTCACGCGAAGCACATGTCTCGGCCATGTTAGGATCAATATCGTATTGGGACATTGAGAGAAAGATCGTGTATTAGTCTAAACATCATTCCTTGTTTTGACAAATAACCTCATTGGGATTTTTCACGAACCAAAATCCTCACCCATACTACAATGTGTATCATTCGCCCCGAGAGATAAATCTTGCTTTACTATCAACGTCAACCCTTGCTGGAGGTCAGAAATCTCGGATTGCTCTTGTTCTTCTCCATAGTTTTGCACTTTAATATGTCAGCCTTTGTTTACATTTTGTTTTGTGCTGCATACACATCTCTAACTGACATGTTATTAATATTTGAGTTACATTTTGAGCTGGACACACCTACACTTTAAACATGTTGCACTTTTACTTTTTTTTAGGGGTTTAATAGAAATAACATTTCTTTTGGAGTTGCGCTGCTGACTTATAACAAGTCCTCTTTTTTTTATCATGTTGGGAGTTGCTAGTTTAAACTTGCAGTTTTGCACTTTAATATGTCAGCCTTTGTTTACATTTTGTTTTGGGCTGCATTATGTAAAAATAAAATGAATGAACTGAGCTAAAATGGTGAATTTTTTTATTTATTTTTTATTTGGGAGGAAAATTAATCGTTTAGATTAATCGATAAAATAGTCTATAGATTAATCGATAGAAAAATAGTCGTTAGTGGCAGCCCTAATTATTTTAATAGTAAAATGTGCCCAGCCTTGTCCCTGAGCCTATATACTGTAGAGCTTTATTGTAATACATCTGAAAAAGCCGGTAAAGACTTTGAAATGCATTATTACATTAAAATAAGATGTTATATTAGATTTGCAACTAAACATCTTTAGCACCTTTATTTGTTTAGGCTGCTCTGGCCTGGACCCCCTCAAAACGTATCACAATGAGGAAAATTCAATCTCTCTCTCTCTCTCTCTCTCTCTCTCTCTCCCCCCCCCCCCCCCCCCCAACCCCCATGCAGGGTAATAAGGGTGGTGTGGCTGTGCGCTTCGTGTTCCACAACACCAGCTTCTGCTTCGTCAACTCTCACCTGGCGGCCCACGTAGATGACTTTGAGCGGCGGAACCAGGACTACAAGGACATCTGTGCCCGCATGAGCTTCCACCTGCCGGACTACCCTCCCCTCAGCATCGTCAAGCATGAGTGAGCACCACACCCCGCATCTTACCGTCTTACTGTCTTCTCCTCAAACCACACAGAAAACCACACACAAGCTGTCGGCTTAAAAGAAAACTTTGTGATTTTATCAACCAGGGCCCTATTTTCAGATCTTTTTGGGTCCACATTTTTTCTGAGGACAATTAACACTAAAAATCTATCCAGTATTGAGTACGAATGCTATAACCGGCGTCCACGAAAGAGCTCTCATGAGGCATGCATCTGCATGAAAGTAAACCGCTTTTTTCTTCCACTGCTCATAATGTGATTAGATTCCTACAGAGATAGACCTGTGTCTGTTTACCTCAATGTTGTCAAATACTTATTATGACATTATCAGCCTGTCAGCGGTGAAAATAAGCACCTATGCCTCTCACTGTGAGTTGAGTTCATCATGTGTCTGACCTAATTTTTCTTCTCGTCTGCAGTGTTGTGATCTGGCTGGGAGATCTGAACTACCGTCTGTTCACACTGGACTCGGGGGAGGTGAAGAAGTACATCAAAAGTAACGATCTGAGGAGACTGCAGGAGTATGACCAGGTGAGGAAGGTGCAATACCGACACTGGATGTTTGTGTGGATGGCTGAGGTAGACACCACACATGATAAAAGGGAAAGCGGGCTGCATTACATATATATACTGTATATCGATTAAAAACACCATTCCTGACCTTTCATCACTGCATGGACTCCTACCTTGTTTTCACTAAAAGGAAGGAAGTCATTTGTACTGGTTTGTATTGTGTGTAGAGGTGTAATACTTTGATTTCCTCAATTTTTGCAGTCTGTTTTGCAATCCGGAGCCCCGGTTGCATCCTTGTCAGTAGAGTTTCTCATTGTTTCCCTTTTACAGTGTATAGGCATTACCCATATTTCTTTTCTAAACTCTGTAACAGGGAAACAATGTGTAATAAATATTTCCCTACTGTCACACTGTACTTCCTCTTACACGTTTTGATGCTCTCTGTCCTTGCAGCTCAATATCCAGAGGCAAACAAAGAAGGTGTTTACTGACTTCATGGAGGGAGAGATTAACTTCATCCCCACATACAAATATGATCCCAAGACTGATCACTGGGACTCCAGGTGAATGCACTGACTGCTGGCGTATGCAGTCTTTTCCTGTGGACAGCTATTTAATGACAACTCACTTAAATGGGCCTCTGGAGACCTCTCTATGGCCTTTGTCATTCAGATAGCTATAATATGAATTTGCCCTGTTGTATCCTCTCATAAAACCACACTGAATTAGAACATAAGAATGGATCTTCTTTGGTCAGCAAAGAAATGACAGATATTTTCAAGTTCAAAATTATGTATTTTGCCTAGAAATGTGTCCTGAATTAGGAAGAACTTGTGTGTTTTCAAAGTATTGATGTATTAAGGTATTGTAAATGTGACATGATTGTACTCTTGTCAATACCCAGATGACCAAAGCTAGGTGGCTAGGTGGCTTTGGGGGGGGGCTGTGAAATCCTTGACCCTAACTTCCTGTGTCTCCTCCTAACCTTTGCAGCGGCAAGTGCCGTGTCCCAGCCTGGTGTGATCGGGTTCTGTGGCGTGGCAGCAACGTCAAGCAGCTGCACTACCGTAGCCACATGGAGCTGAAGACCAGCGACCACAAGCCTGTCAGCTCTGTCTTCAGCATTGGGGTAAGAGACAGAGGAGAGGAATTGCATAGTCTAGAGCAAAGGCCTATTGTTCTGGTCAGGAAGTGGTTGCCAGTTGTTTCTGATAGTTTGCAAGATGACCTATTTTGTGCTTTTCTGGCAAGCAAACCTTTGAGGGTCTGCTGCTGGCATGACATTGAGTAGATTCTGGCAAGTATGCATGTGGCTGTGGACATGATGGCATAAACATGTCCTGTGTGTGTGTGTGTGTGTGTTGATGTTCTGTGTCTCAGGTTAAGATTGTGAACGAGCAGCGACACAAGAAGGTCTTTGAGGATACTGTGCGCATGCTGGACCGGATGGAGAACGATTTCCTGCCCTCTTTATTGCTGACTCGCACTGATGTGAGTGGAGGGGCAAAGTGCTCAATACCCTCATCGATTTCTCTGTACCTTTCTTTCCTCCCCTGTGATATGATAGTGGGGCCTGATCAATAAGGTGTCAGGTTTCTATTTGTCCCATCTGTATAGGAGTAGAATACAGAAGTATCCTTCCTGTACTGTATCATTCATACAAATGGCCAGGTGACAGTTTTCAGAGTTGCAGAATAGAAGATTAATTAGCATTATTATACTTTGAAGGGAAGAATTATTGAAGACTAGTTAATAAAAAAGTGAGTGATGATCATTGTTAGCCATGTTCTGAATGCCCCTATGACCTTCCCATGTGCTCTAGTTCACCTTTGGGAATGTGAAGTTCCGGCAGCTCCAGCTTCAGTGTTTCCAGATCACCAACGATGGCCAGGTGCCCTGCCAATTCCGCTTCATCCCCAAACTCAATGACACGCAGTACTCTAAGTCCTGGCTGAAGGCCGAACCCTGTGAAGGCTACCTGGAGCCCAGTGAGTTCTGATTTCACTTCTTGTTGACTCGAAGAGGTGTGGTTGTTGGTGCAGACCCAGAGAGTAGAAAGAACCACCTCGAATATTAAGTTCCAACCACCTCCAGTAGTTAATAATTGAAGAACCAAGGAGCTAATGAAATCAGGCACCTATGTACACTTGTTGAGCAAAGATCTGGTCGTCTTTTCCACCCCTGGTTTGGAAGGCAGGAGTTTCTTAGAGATGGTGCTTTCTGTGCTAATGACTTGTTTTGGAGCCAACCTGTTACATTGGTTCCCTAGCTCATTAGTGCAGATTAAAAAGAAACTTCTAGATTTTTCAAATTGACCCCTAAGGACTCACTAAGGACCGTTAACGATCAGAGTCAGTCCTGTATGGAGTAAGAATGCTCTAACTGGCAACTACTAAAAATAGCTTTCCAATGTAATCCCATGGGGGCCTATAATGTTATTATAGTTGTTATTATATGACTGCTTTTTCAGTTTCTGTAGTTTCTGATTATTTTAAAAATGACTGTAGAAACAGTTAGTTTGCACTCTCTGCCTCCATCTGATGTTGTCCTATGTTAGAGACTTGTGTAGATATATATAAAGCATTGGGCTGCTTGTTATGTCCCCCAACTGAAATCAGTTTAGTCATAATCTAGACATTTTGTTCTCCCACCCACCCAGATGAGACGCTAGAGATCCATTTGGAGGTGTACGTCAGCAAGGACTCGGTCACGCTGCTCAACTCGGGCGAGGACAAGATCGAGGACATCCTGGTGCTGCACCTGGACCGGGGCAAGGACTATTTCATCACCATCGCGGGCAGCTATCTGCCCAGCTGCTTTGGCACCTCGCTGGAGACCCTGTGCCACATGAAGAAGCCCATCCGCGAGCTGCCCATCACCAAGCTCATCGACCTGGTGAGTGGGCTGAGGCCGGACCACTGGCCCGACCCAGAAGCCAGGACCGATAGGGGAGACATGAGAAACCTGAAATATGACACATATATTATAGTTGAAATGAAATAAAATATAACCTTGCATGTATTGTTTTTGTATGAGAAATTGTGACCATGTTATTGACCTTTGTTCTGCGTAAACATTTGGCAACATTATTGTTGCTGGAACCAAAACAGGTTGGAAAACAACCAAAGCATCTATGCTTGTTTACACAGCACAGTCATTTATACAGTACAGGAGCAGCGTTGTCTGTCACCACATCATCATGCCTTTGTAGTGTATTTAACAGCAGCCCTGGGAAGAATGTCCATCTCAGCCTGCCTGTGACTATTTAAATAACACAGTAGCATCTAAAAGGAATGAGGAAGTAACTCGGCCTCCAAGGGCTTTCCTTGAAGACTGGCCATATACAGCATGCAGTTTAAACTTAGGCCTAAAAACCTTTAAAGACAGCATTTTGGTTTCCACTCTCGAGTTTTTTTCTTATACATTTCTAATTCTCATGCACTTCACTAGTGAACATCTCTGGTTTTACGGTTTCATTGGGTTTGGGTTTTGCTGCCACTTCTGCTTTCACTCTCTTAACTGCACGTAGACACCAAGCTAAGGAATGTGAACTCACAGGGCCTCCTGGGAAGATACAAAGAAGTACTTAGTTTTAGTGCTTTGTCTGCATTTCATACAGATAAATGGTGTTCACTGAACAAATTTAACCCAAGCAACACGAATAAAATGCAAAAGCCTCTTTCAGTGCGTCACGTTTAGTCTCACTGAAAGTGTAGTCATTTGGTGTTGCCATAACGACATTCTTAGTTTTTATTTGACTCTTGGCTTCTTTGTATGCTCCTACGATGGCCCCCTATCAATTCTATCTGATATATATTTTCACTGGTGATGCAATGGTACTCTGTCATCTTTCTCTCTCTCTCTCTTTTCCTCTTTCTCACCCTGTTTGTTTCTCTCTTCCTTGACCTTGCCTCCTTGCCTTGACCACTTCGTTTCCATCCAATCACTGTCTGGGCTGCTTGCTGCAGGGAGAGGATAGCTTCATGGAGAAGGTAACGTCTAGTAGCCTTCACTGCCACATCAGGACGGCCTCTGTCCCTGTCAGTGTCTGTTTATGGGTGCTCAAATGTTGGGTGGATTGAACTGGTCAAGGAAGTGGCCTAGTTTATAGCTTGTGGAAGAATTGTCAATCATTTGTGGTTGAATTTGTGTGTGTACAAGAAAGTTATACACTAGAAACAAGCTATAGAGAGCATATGGAAGCTATATAGAGCAGTAGATATCAGGCATCAGGTCTATCGAAAAATATTATGAATGTGTAACTGAGTGTTGTGTGTGTATGCTGGTCATGTATAATTTAGTTTTGGTGATATTTGTTTTTGGTTGTTCTCGTCCACCACTTTTCTCCCTTCTTTCCACTGTCATTAATCGTACATCGCCCCTCTGCTGTGCATCACTGCTGCACAGACCAGATCACAGCTAATTAGCGTGTGTGTGTGCGTTTGCGTGTGTGTGTGTGTGTGTGTGTGTGTGTGTGTGTGTGTGTGTGTGTGTGTGTGTGTGCGAGAGAGAGAGTGTGGGCTCAGATTTCACGCTCAAATTATGCTGCAGAGTAATCCTGTCTCCTTCCCTGGCCAGAGCAGGTGACTTGCTGTGGAGAGCTAAGCACAGATAAATCAGATTAAAGCCGTCACGATAAATCATTTAACGGTAGTGATTTTAAGATCACTTTTCAAACCAGACCTAGACCTGCAGGGTTCTCTCACTCACTCACTCTCTCTCTCTCTTATCAAAGGCTGTTCCCCATGTTACTTTCCTACTTTGCCTGTATGTGCGTGCGTGTGGGATATTGTTCCCTGGCCGCATGAGAGTGTTGTGGGTGCAAGTGTTTTTTTTTGTGTTGAGTGTGTGTGTTTTTGTGAGAGATATGTCTCCGTGTGTGTGTGTGTGTGTGTGCTTGTATGAGAGATCCTTCCATGTCCATGCAAGTCTCTGTGTGTGTTTGTTTGTTTGAGAGAGATCTCCATGTCGGTGTGAGTGTGCCTATGTAACCCCTCTGCCAGTTGGGTTATTTTTGGCCCGACTTCAGAATTCCCAGGCATCCATTTGCAGAGGCCATAAGAATGTCATGCTCTTGCTCTCAATACAAAATGGGCCTCTATCGAGCCACTGATGCCTGTAGCACTCATGTCACTTCCAGTAGTCCCCTGTGCGAGAGTTGATTTGACTATCAAAATATTTCTCTCCAGACGCCAGATGGTCTGTCTCTGTGATTTAAAATATCTTTTGCCCATTCCCTGATGCCACATAAATCCCCAAGGGAGGTACATTCTAGCACTAGGTGAGATTACAGGCTTTTGAGAGAGAAAAGGTTAGTCCCGAGCTATAAATATGCCTAGCCAGGATGGTCGCAGAGTTTATGTGATGCCTGTGTGGATTGAAATGTTTCTTCTCACACATTTTGCGGGTGTTTGCGCATCAGGAGAAGTCCAGGATGAACGTCCTGCTGGTGGACAGTGCTGGGCCCGAGGACAAGCCTCTGAAGATCCCCAAGGAAGTGTGGCTGCTGGTGAACCACCTCTTTACCAAGGCCTGCCACCAGGTCAGTCACTGCACACGGCACACACTTAGCCTGCCAGAGGAGAGTTAGTCCTCCAGCAGGGTGCATGTTTTACCCCTCAATGGGTCCTCTGTCCCTATCCCTTTTGCCTGGATGCTTTTATTTTGTTCTTACGCTGTCCGTCTGTCTGTCTGTCTGTCTGTCTGTCTCTGTCTGTCTGTCTGTCTCCCCCCTCAGGAGGACCTGTTTCAGACTCCAGGCCTGCAGGAGGAGCTGCAGGGCATCATAGACTGCTTGGACACCAACATTCCCGACACCATCCGTATCCTATACATATGACTCGCTCATACAAACTCAAAGGTCAACTTGGGCTTCAGACACTATGCCACAGTTGAGCGTGTTCTGTGTGTTTTGGCACTTGAGGCCATGTTTTGACAGCATGCCAAAGTGCGTGTGTGTTCTCTCCTCTTCAGGTAGCCTTCCTTGCTGTGACATGTTTGTAAGTGCTGAGTGTAAATGTGTGTGTGATGGATCTGTCTTGGTGCTCAGCATTAATAAGGCCATAACCACCCTTCTTTCTTTTTTCCTCCCAAACATTCCTTCTTTGCTAGTTGCCATTTTTCTTCCTTCTCTGGGCTGTTGTCTTCTTTTCACGCTTTCCCTTCATGTCTCTTTCATCTCACATGCTTTTAGGCATAGTTGGGTTTCTCCTTGGGTACTCACTGGCTCAGAGTGTGTGTGTGTGTGTGTGTGTGTGTGTGTGTGTGTGTGTCTGTGTCTGTGTCTGTGTGTTTCGTTCACATGGCCACATACATCTGTGTGTGTGTTTGTGTGCCTATGTTGGCCCACTTTTTGTTGTCTGATGTGTCTTTCTGTGTGTGAATGTGAATATACTGTGGTGTGTGTGGTCTGTTAGTCCCCTGCTAATTTGTGTTTGTTCAAACGTGTGTTTGCTTTCATGCTGTCCTCCACCTCAGTGTGTTCATTTCGAGCGTGTAAATGTTGTAGTATGTTCATTTGAGCGTGTAAATGTTGTAGTATGTTCATTTTGCGTTGTGGTCCATGTGTTAGTTCCTTGACCAGTGCGCACTAGCTGGCTGTAATCACACTGTGGCCGAGGCGTTGCTGATCTTTCTGGAAGCTCTTCCGGAGCCAGTGGTGTGTTATGAGCTGTACCAGCGCTGCCTCGAAAGCACGCATGACAGCCGCCTGTGCAAACAGGTACGCGTCTACTCCATTGTCTAAAACCATGGACTCTAAACTGGCTTATCAGTGTGAAAAGGCCTGAAAGATAAAGGTTATTAAAGGTTAGAACTTTAGAAGGTTAGGAGATTATTGAGGCTAATGTTACTTTGAGTTACTGCTATAAGTGTTGTACTCTTCTGATTTACAGCTGATATCTCAGCTTCCCCGGGCTCACCGCAATGTGTTCCGCTACCTGATGGCTTTTCTCCGAGAACTACTGAAGCACTCAATAGACAATAACCTCACCGCTAGCCTCTTAGGTCAGTTGCTTGCTCTCTCACACACACACACACACACACACACACACACACACACACACACTCAAAAGCACACACACATTTTTTGATCACTATTTACATAGGACAAGGCTGATTCCTCAGCTTTGATCTTTAAAATCACTAACCTAGTGTTGAGCCTTGTTCCACCAATCAGTCTTCTGATAAAGATGGATTACACCAAATCTTCTCAGAGAACATTTCCAGTACAGCCATTCAGTGCTGGAAATTGGAAACCACAATCCAAAGACTTTCTTTCTTTTTTCTCCCCCCTTCAATCTCTCTTCTCCCTCTATCTCTCTCAGCGTCTCTCTTTGCCAGTCTGCTCATTCGGCCCCCTCCTAAACTGGTGAACCGACAGACATCACAGGACCGACAGAAGGCCATCGATTTCATCCTGGGCTTCCTAATGGCAGGAGATGATGAGTGAGAGGGTCAAGGATCAGGGGTCAGCAGTTAAGGGTCATGTCCCCGCCCCCCTGCTCTGGTCTATGTGGTATACCAGTTCAGGTGGATTTGAGGCCTGGAGCAAAAGTGTTGAGGGGTGTGTGTGCATGACTGAAGGTGTGAGCGAGTGTGTGAGTGTAAGCCATTGGCTGGATGCATCTCAAGAAGAGACTGTGCTGTGGTTGTGGAGATAATTGTTTTGCACACAGAGATGGTGGTTCTCTTTAAACCATCATCACTGTGTGTGTGTGTGTGTGTGTGTGTGTGTGTGTGTGTGTGTGTGTGTGTGTGTGTGTGTGTGTGTGTGTGTGTGTGTGTGCGTGTGCGTGTGCGTGTGCCTGTGCCTGTGCGCGTGTGTGTGTGTGTGTGTGTGTGTGTGTGTTTCCCTCCCCTCAACTGCCATTTTTTGCACAGTGGCTCTGGAGGAGGGGACTGGGAGAGAGGGTTGTGTGCCTCTAAGGTCCTCATGGATGCCTCTTCACCTATAGGTCCTCATCCGTGCCATTCGTCTCTCCCTGCCCCTTCTCCTCTGTGTTCAATCCACCATCCCCACTTGTACCTTAAACATACTGCACAGTGGTGTAGTCCATGCCAAAAAAAACTAAAACACAAACACAGCATTTAGTGGAAGAGTCCTCTTCAGCACACTACGTTTGGCCATCCGGGCCACCATCTGCAAACATAGCATTAAAGTCATTGTGTCTAGCCTTCTCCCTGCTTCTGAGCCTCAGAGGACTTGTGGGTGTGTGTGTGTCTCACATCAAGCAGACAATCAGGAGAATGGTATTCAGGTTTGACTGAAGCGGAACTCACAATTGGACTGGAGGCTGTCTATTATGTTGAATGGAGTTCAGTGCACTCTAGCTCCTGTGGTTCCTGGTTCCCAAACTGGAGTTGTTGGGAACCTCCACCGCGACAGCCCTTCCCCTCTACAGCGGTCAATGCCCGAACAGAATGGAGGGCGGCTGTGTCGGTATCATGAATGAAGGCTTGAAGAGGAGAGTTTCTCATGGGATGACTATGACAATTGACTACCTTTTTTGAGACAGAGGTGATAGAAAAAACTGCTATAACGGTTATTTGGGAGTCACAGTAGTTGGGAGTTATCCTTGAATCGTTGACAGGAGGGTGTAAATACGAATGTTATTTATGTGCATATACACGTTTCTTTCCTCATCTGACTTCTCAATCATGTCATATTCCATTTTTTTTATTTCTGGTTTATTTTCATTTTCTGAAACACTCTTTGTGATGCACTGCATCTGTCAGCCCTTCTGCACTGTTCTGGACACAAACCACCTCAGATTGTGACCGGGTGGGCTGGACCTGGCCTTGACTGAGGCTGCCTAGCGGCCTGCTGGGATGGACACTGTCCCTGTGAAGCTTTGGTCGGGTCCCGTCAGCACCCAACAGTCCCTTGTCCTCCAAAATGCCTTCTGAAACCCCAGCCTGTGCTCAGAGATCTCGAACTGTAACTTTTACCCTGTGTCTTAACTGTTGTGTATGTGTGTGTGTGTGTGTGTGTGTGTGTGTGTGTGTGTGTGTGTGTGCCATAACTGGCCTGTGGTCTCTCTTTGTAGGTGTTTATTAAGTGTGCTGTCATGTCTTAACTGCAATGATGGCGTGCCCGTGCCCTCTGGTTTTCCTGTTAATGTTATCATTTATGTTGAGTGTTGAACACACTCAAACCTCCAGAAATCCCATTCTCTGTTTACAGTCTTAAACCATGACCTTTACATGTGAGGTGTAGTATTTGAGAGTGAATGTTTGAGTGTGTTTGCTCTTTGTGTTTAACATTTATTAGCCCACAGTTCTATTTAAGTCGCTGTGTGTGTGTGTGTGTGTGTGTGTGTGTGTGTGTGTGTGTGTGTGTGTGTGTGTGTGTTCGCTAATTTGTCAGTATGGCAAGTGCAAACACTTTGTGGGTGTGAAACTGCAGAATGTGCTGATGAATTATTTTCATTTTCTCTGGTAAGCTATGTGGCAATAAATGCTTGTCCCTTATGTCCGTTGGCTGTTCCACAGAAGTAGTGCACTCTGATATTCATCATTCATCATTTCTATCAAAAAGTTCAGTGTTAAGCTAGCATAATCATCTGGATGTTTGAAATGTCACTGCTGATCATCAGATGACAAGCTGTTACTTTGTCTTAGTTCCAATTTAAATGGAAAAGGCGGCCTATATAACATTCACTTGCTAGCTGCAGCAGTTGATCCATGAAAGACCACAGTCACAGTCTGTTTGCCATTTCTAAGTGTCCAATGATCTTGTTCCTTTGAAATGTAGGCAGGCTGGCCTCTTTTTCTCCAGAGGCCCTTCACTCTTTCCTTTTTTTCAGTTTTTTTCTCAACACTTCTTTTCTTCACTTCCTCCTGGCATTTAAGCGAGTAGATATTTGGACGATGACCTCAAAGCAGCCAGTTCTCAGAACCAGACAGAGTGGTTGTCACTCCTGACCCCCAACGGCAGCTTCGGACTCTTATTTTGTCACATCAGCAGATTGTAGGGCACCCCCGTCATGTCTTTCGTAATCGCTCATTTCCCACAAACCATCAGTAAATCCTAAAGTATATTCACCCCTCCTGCTTGCTCAGCATTGCCAAAGCAATGATGCTTAGGAAGGAGAGAAATCAGTCACGTATGACGGAAGAGAGCGACTATGTCGTGGTCTGACATTTCCTTGCTTTAGGCTTTTTGGCACAGCTAGGCCACCAGACTGGCTGGAACTATTGAACATAATGTTTATTCCTGTGACTTAAATGTTGTTTTGTTCTTTCCTCTATATGTCATGAGTGTTTTTTTTTGTTTGTTTTTTTTGTTTTTGTAATGGGCCGTCTCATGATTATGGTACTTATGCAAACGAGAACTTGCACGTTTTCACCTCCCCCCTCTCCTATTTTTGGTACTTTTAATTTATTTAATGGAAATAAACATATTTGAAAAACAAAATTGGTCTGTGCATCTGAAATGTCCCACAACCTCTCACACATTTAAAAATGTGCACTGATGGCATGGACACCAGTTCTTTGAAGTTCTGGGAAGAAATCTATGGCAAGAGGAAAGGTTTAGCATCCAACCAGAAGTGCAAAAAAACTGCAGAGTATGTATATATGTAAGGTAGTAATATATAGATAAATAAGATGTATACAGTATGAAATAAGATATGTGCTGTATGAACAGTATTGATAGTATAACTGGCAAAGGCTATGAACATGAACAGCAATATTGCTATTTAGCAGTAGGTAACGTAAATATGACAAAAGTAAATGTAAAGTGCAGGTGTACAAGTACAAGTTATGGAAGTAGTAGAAGTTATGTACAGAATGAGGTAAGAGGCATGATGTGATATAAGTACGATGGATACACTATGGACATGATATGTATATAAATAAATAAATAAATTAAAAAACAGTTCAGTGCAAATGTTCAGTGGCTGGAGGAAGATGTGTGGCGGTCCAGGCCAGGGTGGAGGGGGGAAGCACAGTCACTGGAGGAGGGTGTGTGAGGGGGTAACCAGGGGCATAGACATATATAGACCCTATATAACCCTATATATGTCTTTGACCAGTGGGGCTATTTTCGTGGTGCAGAGTTCAGCAGGGTGTCAGCTGCAGGGAAGAAGCTGTTCCTGAACCTGGTGGCCCGGGAACAGAGGGCCCTGTAGTGCCTCCCAGAGGGGAGGAGGGCAAACAGTCTGTGGCTGGGGTGAGAGCTGTCCCTGGAGATGCTGCGGGCCCTTCACTGACATCTCTTGCTCTGGACAGCCTCAATGGTGTGGAGTGAGGAACCGATGATGCGTTGGGCAGTTTTCTCCACCCTTTGTAGTGTTTTTTCCCGGTCCACAACAGAGCAGCTACCATACCATTCTGAGATGCAGTTGCTAAGGATGCTCTCGATGGTGCAGCGTTAGAAGTTCACCAGAATTAAAGGCACAGTATTTTATTTGTTGTAAGATCAAAATATTTTACACCTGCCACAAAGACGTAGTTCTGACTGAAAAGGTATGTCATTGTTTTCCAATCCTCTTATACTTTTGGTTAACTTGATTCTGAGTTCTTAGAGATTATAATTTGTACTATGTACTATTTTTTGGCTAATGGAAGAGGGCCCTTAGAGGCAATATGCATGGAATTGAAAGGAATAGAGGGAAGTAGGCCTGTTATTTTTTACTAAACCTGTAGTTAGTAAATCATTGCTCCAAGTCAGGATGGTTAGAAGAGGATGGTATAATGAGGCCTCACTCAAAACACGGGTCCCTTACAGGGCTATTTCCCACCGGTGGGAAAATAGTTTTTTGTTCCTGTTGTCAATATGCCTTTAAAGCTTGCAAGTTTCTGTCCTAGAGTCATAAAAAGAACACCCCGAGAAACATTTTATCTTCTACATATACGTATGCCACTTGTGCCTCAATGTTTTTGGTTAGAGGAAATATACAAAAACATCGAGGCATGTCAAACTACCTAAAAAAGTCCAACAGGCCTCAGTCCTTTAGGTTAGGAGACCCTCAGACTCCTAGTGAGCTGCTGACAAACAACGGGAGTCGGTGGTTTATGCCGGATTGTCTCCAGCCTTTGTGAAATCCCCAACTGCTGACACGCGGCCCTATAGTTAGTCTGCTGAGTGGTCCATGACGGCTCCTTCATGTGTGTGTGAGATTCCCAACCCGCCGCGACACACTATAAAGCCCTTGCAGGGCCAGTCCTCAGTACAGTCACTGCTATTCCCCAAGTAACTCAAGCCTCCCCACTGGATTAAGCATGGCCGCCAGGGTGTCCTCGTACCGACGACTCTTTGAAGAAGAGCAGCAGCAGTGGAATGGAACAAATGCTGTGCAGTTTGGAGGACAGGTCCACTCCTCTGCCAGGTCAGTGCCCACAGCTTAACCTGGCGTGGGACATAGCCAGCATCCTGAGTTCAGATATACAGTCAATGAGCCCTGGCAGGACTGTCTCTGTAGAATGACTGTGGACATTGTAAGCTGTTTTTTTTATCCATGTGATGTCAGGTGTATGTTGTGCCCAAAAGTGGATTCAGTGGAGCATTCATTGTGGTGGTGGCAGCAGCAATTTGAGCTTAGCTCTGTCAGTCTGATGAACATCACAATTGGTTGATTAAATCTTTGTGACTTGATTCCCCTCTTCAGCTTCAAATAACCAATTTTATATTTCCAAAAGTTATATTATGAAGGAATGAAGTAGCCTGGGGTGATGAACTGTCGTTAATTTGTTTATTTTATGACCCTAACAATAGTGCTGTGCTGTGTTTACAGAAACCACACCTAGTTACAGCAGGATTGCACTTGACAATGGTGTTGACCTCCAACTGACATCGTTTTGCTTATGAACACAAGCACTCATCTGTTACCATCAGAAGGTCAAAATGGCAGTAATTCAGCACAGTATTTGCACTTTGCAGTGACCGAGAAATGTTTCTGTTATTTTATTTGCAACTCCGTTCATTAAAAGTTAATTCTTCTGTTTGTACTGGTGGAAACACAGGAAAAGTTCCAGAACATTCTGTGGTGGAGTTTGTTTAGCAGTAGGGTGTGGGCCCTCACAAATTTTGCATTACATCAACAAAGAACTCCTCCCATCTGAGGCCACCAGCAATGTAATATTGTGTGACCAATAAAACCTCACCCTTCGCATCCACAGGGGTGGAGCTTCCAGCTGCCCATGGCCTGAGCCAGACTTTGCGGCAGCGCATGCACTAAACAAAGAAAGCGCGATACGATTCGGCAAGGAGCGCTCCCTCATTGCATCCCTCAACGACCGGCTGGCCGTCCTCATCGATGTGGTGAGAATGAGGCTGGGGTGGGCTTCTGAGATAACATCTCACTCCATCTTTGAAATGTCCCACCAAATCATCAGCAAGTGGGTGCTGAAATGTGAGGTCGATGATTCGAATTCTGTATGATTGCTCAGACCGAAATAGTGAAGAAGGGACACCCATTGGTTTTACTAATCCCCTGTAACAGAATCCATAGTAGCGACTGTTGGTCCATGCTACTGTAAGATCTAGGCATAATGCCAATCCATATTACATAAAGCTCACCTAGGCTGTTGAATAAAACATGTCCTTTTCTCTTTTCCAGGGCCGGTGTCTGGAAGAGGAGAATGAGTCTTTGGAGGTGCAGATCCTTGAGCTGAAGGAGCGGATGGGAGCGGAGGGGAAGGACACTTCTGCTACCACCACCCAGGGCCCTTCAGACTACAGCCTCGAGGCTGTGGTGGAGAGACTGCGCCGTGAGAAGGTGCATCATGGCAGATTATAGCCCTCTATCACAGTTGTCATTCTGTACATAGGAAAGATGGGGCCCGAGATAGAAGATACTCCCTAAGGCTTTAGTGTACCATTCACCCTTTTCAGTTATGGTGTTCCTTCAGGCCTGAATATGTGATGGCCTTTGTTTTCCCTCAGGAGGAGATTCTGCGTGACACAGAGGACTCGAGGAAGGAGCTGGAGCTCCTGCAGGCTAAGTACGACCAGGCGGTAGAGCAGCGCACCCTCATCCAGCTGGAGAAGGAGGATGTTGCCGTGGTAATGCTGCACATTCTCGTTTGCTTTTCTGAAAGTGTGCAGCTCTGGACCTGTGAATTGGCACCAAGATGGTTTTATCACAGCATTTATCACTACAAATGTCCAAATACAATATCTACTCCACAGAGAGTTCAGCTTGTTTATCATGTATTAGGGGAACCCACCTGGTAAAGTTTTACATTTTTCCACTAGGTGGCAGTATTGGCTAGTGACTTTTCCCCCCACTCAGTCTTTGCTCATAGGTGCCATTGGCACTGAGGTCTGTCTCTGATTTGACTGCCTCTGGTTACGGGCAGCTTGTCAACACAGCTGCGATCTCCTGCAGATGATATGCCACCGCAAAAAAAAAAAAAACTCTTTTCCTCCATTAACCGTCCCTCAGACTCTAGTCCAACTGGCCGCGGTGCAACCCGACCCCCGCTGCCGTCTTAGAAAACCCCACTCAGGCCAGCCACGCATGTCAGAACACACCCGCAGCCGTGTGAAAACAGCCAGATGTAAAAGAGCTGTTAGCATGACACCTAATTCAACTGTGCCAGGTTTCATATCGCTCAGTGTCTGGGTGCTGTTTCCAAGACATGGTGATTCCATTACCGGTTGAGCTTTGCTCCTAGGCCACTGTAGCATGTGTGCACTGTATGTGTGTGTGCATGTAGGTGTGTGTGTGATGGTTGGGGGAATGGGTGGGGGGGGAGGGGTCGGTGAAAGAGAGGAGTGAGAACTGGTAGAAGGAAAAAAGCAGCCACAGCTGTAGTCTACAACACTCGAACAAGCCTCACTACTTTGTAAGAGGGCAGGCAGGCAATGTAGGGTGGGCTAGGGGGATGGTTGGGGGTGCTGAAAGACCCATTGTGGGAGACCCCGAAAAGACGATCGGCTGCCTCATCGGAAATCATCCTCCAGTTATTAAGGTTGACCTCTGGGCCAAGAATTCCAAGCTCTATCCCTGGAGACCACGCTCTCGGCCTACCAGGGTTCTCAAGCTGTCGGATTTCTGGCACGTTCTCGTTCCTTGGATCACGGTCTGTGATGTCATGGATGCTTGATTACCTGTGGTGTTCCGTGGAAACAATCGGGGGTGATATGGGCGCCTTTCGAATTTCAGATTTTGGAGGTTTTTGGTTACAAGCCCACCCACACTGAAGGGGAAGTCAAAGTCCAACTCAACGCAAAGCCCCACTAGCGTGAGCTCTGCTGGGGAGATGGATAATCTTCAGAGTTCTCTTCCCAGGCTTGCTTGCTAGTATTTGCACAGAGATAAGTAGAGGTGTGGAGTGTGTTTGTGTGTGTGTGTGTGTGTGTGTGTGTGTGTGTGTGTGTGTGTGTGTGTGTGTGTGTGTGTGTGTGTGTGTGCGCAGAGAATAACTGCTGTGCCTTGATGCACATCAGGAATCCATGCATGATGAGTAGATGCAGTCTGATAGCCTCAGCTAAAGCTGCTGCTTCTTCCTCAATATGACTCCTCCTCCTCCTCCTCCTCCTCCTCTCTTCCTCCCCACTTCCTCCTCTTCCTCCTCTCCAGCCCTCCTGGATGCTCGCTGTAGACATTCAGATGCAAATGCCGGCTGCCCCTAGTAATTGAATTCATCACCAGTTAATCAGGCACTTTAAAGGCCTGGCTGAGCTCGAGCTCCCTGTAGCTGAATGCTTCGAAGGACAAGGAGGCTTGAATGTAATTACTCCCTTCTACCGTTACAGGAGATCTCCTCTGCTCCGCATTGCAGTGTGGGCATACCTGCCCATGGAAGGAAAAGGGACGAAACTGAATGTGTGTGTGTGTTTGTGTGTGTGTGTGTGTGTGTGTGTGTGTGTGTTCAAGTGCCAGTGTCCCCACACATGTATTCTTTCAGTGGCCGGAGATGTGTTTATGTATGAATGTGTTTGTGTGTCTATGTGTTCTTTTCATAACATAGATGTAAATGTGGTTACATGCGTGTGTGTGTGTGTGTGTGTGTGTTTGTGTGTGTGTGTAAGTGAGAAAGAGTAAAGCGAGCTTGGAGTGTGACAGCAGAATTTGAGACCTTGTTTTGTCTGCGGTCTCGGACCTCTCTGCTGCCCTCTGTAGGATGTTGATGCCGTCACAACCGATTGTCTGGCATTGAGGGAGCAAGTGGCCATCTATGAGGACCAGCTGGCAAAAATGGAGCAACAACATGAGGAGGTAAAATTCCTGCAGTCAAATAAAAACTGGATCAGATTGCAGACTCTCTATCTCTCACTCTCTCCCACTCTCTCTCTCTCTTTCTCTCTCTCTCTCTCTCACTCTCTCCCACTCTCTCTCTCTCTCTCTCTCTTTCTTTTTGTCTGTCTCTTTGTCTCTCTCTCTGTCTCTCTCAGGTCAGTGCAACACCATTCTCTGAGCTTTGGTGATTGCGTTGACGTGCTCATAAGTAACTTTATGGTTGAGCAGGTTAGAAGATGTAGAGTTGAATCCGTCCCTCTAAGATCTCAGACTGTTCAGTGATCAGTGTACCTAGAAATTCTACCCAGCAGCCATGCTGATGCAAGGACAAATCTTCTAGTTTCCCTCATAAAGTGCTGGTGTTCTCCTGGCATCTCGTGTCATTATATCACCAAACTTTACCAGGCTGTAACCTA